>NW_026622808.1:10002500-10170371 GCF_023065955.2 Ursus arctos
ATTCCCAGTGCCAAGCACATTATAGACGCTAAAAGAGTATCATTGCATGAATGAACAGACAAGTCCTTGTAGCTTTTTTTAGGAACTAAATAGCAATTTGAAGGATCTAAAAATGAAACAAAATATGTAAGGATATGCCAGGTGGCTGATTATTCCTGTGGCATAAAAGCAGGCACCTCAAACTTCCTCAAGGAAGGTATCGAAATAAAAAACTTTTATGGTCTGCTCTACTTAAGTCCTATAATATTGGGTTCCAAGATTTGCCCTGCTCTGGGAGGAAGTAGAAGTTACAGTTGGAAGTGCATTCTGGAGCTAGATCGCTTTCCTTCCCGAGACAGAGAACTCGATGCCAGACAGAAGGAAAGCATACTTTAAATACCACAGTTAAGGATTTCAGTCCCTGAATCAGACTGGCACCAACCAGAGTTGGAATTGCGACACTACGTCTCTCTTAACTGTAATGTGGGGGAAATGACTTAAACTGTCTCGGCCTCTTTGTCCTCCTCTGCAAAGCGGGAAGACAATTCAGTACTCGCTCACAGAGTTGTCCTAAAGATTAGAATTGAGTTAATGTAGGATTGCCTGGGTGGCACGGTCGCTTAAGGGTCCGACTCTTAATTTCAGCTGGGGTCGTGGTCTCTCGGTCAGGAGACTGAGCCCCGTGTCTGGCTCTGCACTCAGCTCAGAGTCTGCTTGAGATTCTCTCTCTGCCCCTCCCCCCTTCTAAAATAAATAAATAAATCTTAAAAAAAAAAGCATTGAGCTAATGTATGTAACATGCTAACTGTACTACTTATAACAAGTGCTCAAAACTAGTAAAAATAATACCAACACTTACATAGAACTTACTTGGTACCAGGCATAGTTCTATTAACTCAATTAATCCTCAAAATAATCCTATTAGTTAGGGACACATAAGAAGGAATTTGCCCAAGGTTACTCTGTAACTACATTACGATGCCTCCTAGAGAAATGTTGCTATTATTTCCAAGAGAATCTCCAAGGGACTAGTAGGTGTCTGGAAAAAAAAGGGGGAGTGGGGTGGGGAAGATACCAGGAATGGGGAAAGGGAAAGGGAGAGTTTTCTAACCCCAGGAGTTGTTGGTTCCAAGGATGAGATCTTAGGATTCTGAAGGAAACAGTTCAGGGGCACCGGGATGGAGAGAAGTGGGCAGCAGAGGGGAGGCCGAGCCTGGGTCTGGAGGGAAAACCTGGATCCCATGAGAAGACTCTGGTTGAAGGGAAAACCTGGGCAAGATTGCTGAAGCGCAATCCATGATGGCTTGGGTTGGCAGAAAAACCTTGCCAGGATTCAGGGTGGACAGGAAGAAGCTCAGAAGGAGGGTTGCCGGCCCTTTCCTCCCTTACCTGCATCTGGCGGCAGGTAGAAGACGAAGATGGCCAGGAGAGTGATGAGGATGCATGGGGCAATGACATTGACCAGGTAGAAGAGAGGCTTCCGGCGAATGATGAGGTAGAAGATGACTTCTTGCCGCTGTCCTTCCCCGCCTCCCCTAGGATCCGCTGGAGGCTGGATTAGTCGAGAAGGCTTGTGGATAATTTCCCACTGGCCGTTCTCTGGGAGGAAGGAGAGGGGAGGAAAGAGAGGGGAGGAAAGAGGTGCGGCCTGTGCTTATTGCTGCCAGATATGGCTTGCTCTGCCACATCCTAGACCCGAGAGTGGCTGATGCGATAAGGTGCCAGCTGTGGACACTGGGCTGGGCAGCCCATCTCTGATGAACGTGAACGAGTTTCCATTTCCATATCTGCGAAATGTAGAGAGTCCCACTTATCCTGCCGACCCCACAGGGTTGTACTGGGCATTGCTGAAGGCGGGTCTTTATCAGCCTGTTGGAAACTGGAAATCGTGAAGCCCATGACGTGGGAGCCATGCCCACTCACCAATGAAGGTCCCTTCGTGAATGTGCACTTCCTGCCGCTCCTGCTTATCAGGACCCAGGCCGGTCCGCAGGCTGACCTCGGAGCTGTCGTAGCTGTAGGAACTGAACACCATGGTGCAGTTCTGCCAGTCAAAGGGGAAGTAGGTGACCTGGATGGAGTGGGGAGTCACCAGAGCTGCCAGAGGGCTGTTCCGGGCTGGGGGCGTTGGGAGGTCATTAGGCAGGTCACAGGGAAGTAGGGTCACAGATGCATTGTCAGGTTATTAGGGGAGGCCGTGGGCTACGGAAGCGAGGTCACTGAGAAACTGCAAGTCAGCGACAGTGGGCAGAGAAGATGAAACAACGCAAAATCAGGAGGACGGGAGCGATGGGAGGGTTATGCGGGATAATGGAGGAGGGACGGGAGGCGCTTCGGAGTCAGTGTCTCGGGAGAGGCAGGGTTCCCAGCGGAGGCCCGGGCACCTGGATGCTGCAGCTGCTGCGGTAGAGGCCCGGAGGCTGCCAGCGCATGGAACCATTGGAGGACACCACGACGTTTAAATCCAGAGCAACGTCAAAATTCCCGTCGTTGCTGCGGGTGAAGGACCTTCTCAGTCGGGATCGGCCGCCCTCCCGAGGCCCCGCCCACCTCCCCTTCTTGGGGAAGATCCTACTTGTTTAGGAGCACCACATCCGGAAGCCACACGGATTCAGCCGTGATGCGGAGGGAATCGATGCCCTCGTGCTCCGCGGGGTCCCAGCTCAGCCTGTAGTCCGTCCACTCCTGTGGAAGCAGAGGCTGAGGGGCTGTCCGGGGCTGGAGCTTGGGGGGGACGTGGGATGTCCGGAGGAAGCGGGAAAGGAGTGCAAGGAGGGAACCGACCGGCCTGGGCTATGGTTCTGGAAGTCGGGGTTCTGATTCCGGCTGCACTTTTACTCCTTGGGACCCCATCAGCTAATCTCCCCTTCCCTCGCCCCAAGCCCCAGATTTTTAGTCTGTAAAAATAAGGAGGTTGCACTAGCTAGCCACTAAAACAGTGTTTTTCAAACTGCGGTTCGCGACCCTTTAGTGGGTCGGGAATCAAATTAGTGGCCCCAAGACAGTGTTTAAAAAATTAGAATAAGAAATGTGTGGAATGCAACTCTCATAGTAAAGATAGGTACTGTCTCTGAAGCTTCTGTTTCCGTTATGTTTTCTGAGGTCGTGATGCAAGAAATAATCTTACTGCCCGGACACTGGAGGAAATTGGAAAGGCAGCGGGACGCCCTCTCCCACCCCGTGGGGTCTCCATACCAGGTCTAAGTACACCTTTGTGCTCATCTCCTCATCCTTCTCGTTCTAGAAGGGAAAAGTTTAAAGGGTAGAGGTGATATGAATAGAGAGAATGGAAGGGGCTCGGCGAGTCAAGCTCTCTCTGGAAACCCCTTTCTCTGAGTCCAAACCCCGCCTCCTAGACGCTGCATTGGTTTAAGCCCCGCCTCTATCTAAGAAACTTCCGGCGGTCTACACCGCCAGCCAATCCAGCTTCCAGTCCGCCTACCCGCCCCCCCACCCCCGCGGCCCTCCACCCCGCTCCGTCCCGGGCCCCACCCACAGCCCGTAACTCACCCAACCCTGAATCTCCGCCCGCCGTTGTTTCGCGACCCGGCCCGGCCCCAAGCTCCGCCCCAGCCTGCGACCCCGCCTCAAGGCCCGCCCCCCAGCCGACCAGCAGCCCAGGGCTTCACTTCAGCGTTCCTCGCCCCACCCGGCTCCACGCCCGGCCCGACCAGCAGCCACGCCCACAGCTTGTCCATTGGTCCGATTTCGACCCAATCTCTGCTAACGGCCCGTCCATGTCCCGGCCTGGCCACGCCCCAGGCCCCGTCCCCAGACGTCCCTCACTCTCGCCCCGCCCAAAGCCACGCCCCCAGCCGGTCCGCGGGCCCAACCTCAACCCCGGCGTGCGCCCTCACCAGGCTGATGAGTTGCGCCAGGCTGAGGCCAATGCTGACCCCGACACGGTCGCCCACCTCCCGCGCCGGCCGCACGGAGCTGTCATAGCCGGAGAAAAGCTTCTCGCGGAGCCGGCCCTCCGCCTCCGTGCCGCGGGCGCCTGGAGGAGGAGAGCACGAAGTGAAGCCACCTTGTCCGGCCACGACCCCTGGCCCTGTCACTGCCCCCCTGAGGCCCAGACGTACCCGGGGCGAGCGGCGCCCCCAGCGCCCCCAGCAGCAGCAGCAGCGCTCCCGGGGTCATAGCCCGGCCGCGTTGCTCAGTGAGTTCGCTCGGTTCGCCAGCGCAGGGGAAGTGACGAGGCGCCCAGGAATGTGCACCTGTCGTTGGGGGGCAGCCGCCAGCCCACCCGCCCCGCCCCTGGGACTTGGTCCCGCCCCAAGCAACTGCCAATGCCCGCCACCCACAGATGACAGACAACACTTCAGTTGTATAAATCGTCTTTAATTCAGAAAGCATGGAGTGGAGACCCCGTCCCCTGGGAGCAGAGCCAGGAGATGGGTGGAGCCTGAGCGGGGTCTGTGTGGGTGAGGGGAATATGTACCCTTCTTGCAACAAGCCAGAAATAGAAAGAGCCTGAGGAAAAGTGACCTGCCTCTGAGCCCGAGCCCCTCGCTTTAGGGTCTCCTCCGTCTTCCCTGCCAGGGTCTGAGGCTACTCGGAGCCTTCCCTCCTAGTTCACTGGTGGGTTCGGGTCGTTTTCAGGCCTGTCTCTAGCTCTCCACGCTTTTCAGAAACACCTAGTCAGGCCCTTTTTGGGTACCTAAAACTTAGCTGAAGTTATAAGCTGTAAGGTAAAGCAAGTTCTACTAAGTTAGAAGCTCTGGGGTTATATGAGGTCTAGAGCCCAAGAGGCCCTCACTGTCCTTGGCCTGACTTATCCGGGAGAGGGGCGGAACTTATTGCTGAATTGGGGTCTCTGCACTGGGGATCAAGGCTGTGTCCTGTTTGTTCTTTTTATTCTAGATCCGTTACTTTAGAGACCTCAGCTTTAAAGGGGACCTGGAAGGAATTCCTGCTGAGGTAGCTAAGTGTTCACGTCCCCCCAACCCAGGCACCGCCAAAACATGCCGTGGTTTTAGCTCCTTGGCCATCCCAGCTTCCCTACTATGACCCAAGGATTCCTTCCCAAACTCCTCTGTCCTTCCTCAGACTCCATTTCCCCGGCAGGACCCCAAGGTGAGCCGCAGGAGCTAGAAACTGCATGTAAAAATAACGTTAGCATTCTATAGGAAGAATCGGATTTTTAGAAAATCTAGGAAAAACAAGAAGCGTTTCCTGATTCATCAACAAAGTTCTTGATGAACCATAGCTGGATTCTTTCCAGAGCTCACCTTTAATAGGTATTACTAGAGAAGGTAGGAGGGTGGGTCTAAAACCCACTCTCTATGAGCATTGATATGGCGGTATAGGCCCCAGTTCCATCCTGGAGGCAAGAGCTGAGAGTCGTGGTCCATGTCCTAGAGCTGAGATTCAGAAGGAAGTATGGCTCCACATGCGTCTAGAACACCATGCTCTAGAGCTGGGTGTCTTTGGGATAAGAAAGTTAAAACTGTGGTGATCTGACACTGCTCCTGGTTCAGGCTGAGGCCAGCAGCTGGACAGGGCTCAAATCTAGCCTCTATTTGGAAACCAGGGGTCCATGTGGGTCAAGGACAGAAGCCTGATGGATCCAGAACGGAGCCTGGCAGCACGCCAGCATTCCAGCACAGAGCCTTAGTGCAAAAAGGGCCCTGGCTAGGGTGCCTGGTGTTCCAGAACCTGTCCAGAACAAGGCAGAAGGTGGAGTAGGGCAAAAAGGAAACTAATCCTGAGCTCTAGTAGACCTCTATAAATCTATGGCTCAGTGGCAATGAAGAGAGCATACGGCTCCCGGAAGTGGCTGAGCATGGGGTGTGGAGCATTTATGTCCTGGGTCAGTCAGTTTGGGAACCCCCCGAGCCTTCTTGGGAAAAGGCTTTGGGGGGCTGTGAGTGTGGAAGGAAAAAAGTGATCAGCCAGGACGGTTTTCAGAATCCCCTCCTCTGAATTCCTCCCAGGAGCTGGAAGCCTGGGTGGGGAGTCACAGCCAGCCCCTTGGCTCCCTCACGATACAGCACCTGCTGGGACCTGGCTGCTTGGGGCATGAGTGTGGCAGCGGGTGAGGGCAGGGCTGGGAGCTGGGCTGGGGGACGGGCTGTGGCGGTGGCTGGCTCCATGCAAGGGCAGGGAGCCTCCAGTCCACGGACTACATTTCAGGGGGCGGGGGACTGGAAGGGGAGGTCTCGGGGACACTGTGGAGCGAAGGCTCCCGGTACATGGCCACTGTGAAGGGGAGAGAGAGGAACAGGAAGGAGAATTAAGCATGGAGAATGCTAGAAGGAATCAGAGGTCTGAAAGAGTGCCCTTCCCCGACACCTCCTCTGGGACCCCAACCCACAGGAGGAGGGCTGCCCAAACCCCCAAAGGCCAAAGCCTTCCCGGCTTGACCTGTCATAACAGGTGTCCTCTTGGATACTTGTAGCCCCCACATTGTGTGTCACTCAATGTCCACGTCAAGGCCAGCACCCTCCCGTGTGGCCCACATTTTCTGCAGTCCATACTCACCCTCCAGGAGCTTGGGCACAAAGTGGGCGGCTGCCTTGGTCTTCTTGACTCGATTTCCCTTCATGACTCGGCCCTCCTTGTCCAGGCCCAGGTACCAGGCCCGGCCAGAGCGGCGCTGGCGGTAGAGGGCAGAGGCGTACAGGACATAGTAATTATCGAAGACGCATTCCTTAAAGCGACACTCAGCTGTGAAATGTGGCTGGGGAGACAAAGACCCAGAAAGGCACACACAGACAGACAAAAAGACGTATCACTGGACAGAAGGGGGCCCTGGGAAGAATGAGCCAGGATAGAATCCATACATTTTGGACTGGGAAGGGCCCACTTCTCACTCCATGCGGAAACTAGGAGAAAGGGAGGATGAGGGAGAGTCTGGTCAGCCCCTGATTGTTAGAAACTAGATTTGTGGGGGGCAGGGGGCTGGAATAAGAAGAAACTAGATTTGGGGGGCAAACCCCAGGCCACTCAGCCTCGTCGTCTCACCGAGCTGT
Source organism: Ursus arctos (assembly GCF_023065955.2). Lineage (NCBI taxonomy): Eukaryota > Metazoa > Chordata > Mammalia > Carnivora > Ursidae > Ursus > Ursus arctos. Next base: position 10,009,454 of record NW_026622808.1, read on the forward strand.
AGAGCAGCCCCTCGGCATTCATGGCCATGTAGTGACCCAGCTTGGCACTCTGGATGGTGACCACACGGAGCCCCACAGGGATCAGGTTGAAGTGGGCTGGGGGTGTAGAGAGGGGGGCATCAGTGCCCAGGGCCTCAGACCCCCAGCCCAGCTCCCCCCAACCCAGTTCCTCCACTTCCCTCAGGGGTCAAAGAGTCAGACCGAAAACAACATCACCGGAAGTGAGAATAGGATGGTCACCTCCTATCCCCGTGCTCTCCCCTCCCATCCAGCAGCTGGCTTCCCCTCTCACTGAAAGAGCTGGTGTCCTCTGGGGTGCCCTGGATGCTCCCATCAGGATTCGCCTGGAGGTAGAAACCCTGGCGGCAGAACAGTTTGGTGACGATGCCTTTGAGCTGAGGCTCTGGAGAGAGAGAGACATTCATCTTTGAAAATGACATCTCTGTTCCCAGAACCATTCCTACACTTGGCGGGATCGGAGGAAAGAAAGAGAGGAGAATGGGTGGGGAGGATGAGGGTCCCCGGGGCCCCAGCTCTCTGACCCTCTAAGCAGGCTCTCTCTCCCACTTCCTCTCTGACTCTGGGAGGAAGCCGGGGTGTGGATCCCTTCTGCTTCCTCTAACCCCCACCTTTCCTTTTAATTTATTGAAATTTATTTAAATAGCTTAATTCCTACTCTACAGCTCCACCAGGAGTGGGGGAGGGGAGAAGAGGAAAGAGGAAGGGGAGAACCATCAAAAGGCAGAGGACAGAGGGAGGCAGGCAGGGCTGCAGCAGGGCCAGAGCGTTTGTGACTGTGGGGGGCGGCGAAGTGACCACGGGGTCGGGGCGCCCCCTCCGGAGTGGGGGTGGGACTGGGCCCGACGCTGACTCAGCACCTGCTGCTGCGGCTGCCGCTCGCTTGGCGCGGGCCTTGCTTTGGCCCAGTGCCGGCCTGTCTGACACTGACCCATCTGTCTGTCTGTCTGTCTGTCAGTCCGCGGGCTCGCGGGGGCCCAGCGCTCCCTGAGGCCCAGCCTCTCCCCTTCGGCCAGGTAACCCGCCTGAGGTGGGGGACATTCGGCACCAAACCAAGGAAATGGGGGAAGGGGGCCGGGGAGCTGGCGAGGCAGGCGGAGTCACGTGGGGGCCGGGTCCCACTCAAAGGGTGGGCTGCGGACCGTACCACTACGGAGGGCCGGCGGCGGGGGAGGAGGGCACGAGGGGGCTACCCCTAGGGGAGCTGGGAGCAGGCGGGAGCGGGGCCAGAGGGACTCCTGCCAGTCGTGCCTGGACGGGGACCACGCGGCAACCCTCACAACTCTCCTTCCCTGTCCCTTGCTCTCGGCCGACTTCCCCGTACCCCCTTGTAGGTGGTACGACCCCCCAGTCTCAGAGCGGGGCTCTCGCCCGGTACTGGGTCTGAGTTCCTCGCGGCAGAGGGTACCCCGAGCATGTGGGAGCCGCTTTCAGAGTCGCGTAGGGGGTAATGGGGGGGGGTGGCGGGCTCCCCTCTTGAAGAGCAGGTCACCGAGGAGGGCGCACAGAGGGGCGGGCTGGCGAGGTAGCTGCAAGGACACCCGGGGGAGAGCTGGGGAGATTGGCGCCGAGCCAGCGAGGCTCGGCCAGCAGGAACCGAGCCAAGGCGTGGAGGAGCGGGAGAACCGGGGCGGGGGCGGGGCTGCCAGAGCTGCAGAAACCCTCGGGGTGACCCAGGCGTCCGGAACCCCCAGCCCCCTCCGCCCGGCATTGGAAGAATCGCGAGAGCCGGCACGTAGGCGGCGGACGGTGGGCGTGGGGGTGGGGACTCCTGTGTTGGGGGGGGGCGAGCCGGAGCCCAGAGGCTTCGGAGCGCCAGACCTAACCCCCCCAGCCTTCCCCTTGCCCTCGACAGCAAGGAGACTCGGGGTTATGGGCAAAAGAGAAGGGAAACTGAGGCATGGTCTGGCAGAGACTGTGTGGTCATGGCCCACCCCTTTCACTTTCGGGGAACCCCCCTCAGTCGGGCCCTATCCTGCGGAGTCCCTGGCCTCAACCTCCCAGGCCCGGAGACCCCGCTCCAGCCACTCACCAGGGCCGCGAGCCGGCCGCGCGGGCCGCCCCCCGCACAGTCGCACCTTGGACAGCAGGACGAGGAGCTGCTTCTGGCAAAGGGACTTGGTGCCGCGGGGACACACGCGCCGCTGCGCCGATACGGGCCGGCTGCCCCCGGGCTCGCGGACCTCCCGCTTCTGCCGGATCAGGCTACTGGCCAGAGCCGCCATGGCGCCCCGGGAGGAGACACCCCCAAACCTGCGGGCGCCCGGAGCGCGCTGGGCTCCTCAAGAGAAGCCCGTTCACCAGGGCATGTTCCTGACGCTGGGGTCCCAACTCGCCGCCTCACCCACGGGACCTGAGGATGAGCCCCAGGCCCCCCACCCTTCAGCCGCCAGCTCCCACCGTTGGGCCCCGTGCTACCTCCACTGGACCCAGCAGCCTATGTATCTGTTGACCCCACCCTCGACTTTTGCCCCCTACTGAAAACTACCCCCTTTCCTGTTCTCCACTGTCCCTGTCCCCACTTCCCTTAGGCCAAAGTCAAGACCCTCAAAATTTGCAAGATGTGGTTCCAATACCCCCAGGCACCTTTCCACCCTATGTTGGAGACCCGCACTCCTGCCAAATCCACTTTTGTAACCTAAAGGGTGCGGGTCCTTAGCTTTGAGCATATTAGCTCAACCCCATCCCTACTGGGGCACTGCCAATGTCACAGAGGAACCCAACCTTGCTGTCTTTGCCACCCTCTAAGTGGAAAGGATCCCCCACTTTTTTCAATGAAGTCCCCCAAAACTGTCTGGGAAAACCCAGGCTGTCCCCGTTCAGCGATTAAGGGGTTCCCAGACCCTGTCTCTGGACAATACCTTTTTTCACCAAGTCACCCCCATTTCTAGGGGTATATGGTTCCAGCTGCTGAGCCCCTTTCCTCACCTTGTCACCCTCCACTCCTTTTGAAGTCACCTCCAAATCCGCCCTTCCTAGTGGATACACCGGGTGGTTTGTCTGGAGGGTCTCTCACCTCCAGATAAGGAGCATCCTGTTTTTTTTTCGCCCCCTCGTTGCCCCTTAATTTCCTCGGGGACAGCTGGTGCTGCTTAGATCCTACGCCCTCCAATTCAACCAGCCCCCCGAGAGGAGTGCACCCACGTTATCACCAGTTCCCAAATGTGAACAGGCCCCCTACAAGTCAGAGTGCATCAGAGCTTTCTGCGACAGGGCTTCTCGTCTTCCCCAGGACAGCCTATAGCACCCCTCTTCCTTCCCCGACGCCCCTCAACCTGTCCTGTCTTGTTGATCCGGCGACGGGTGGCGCTGGCTCCGGTTCCAGGCTCCTCCCTCCCTGTCCCTCGCCAGCGGAGCTTCCCCCCACGCCGGGCTAGGCGCCCCGGACCCCCGGAAGGAGGAAGGGTGTCTCCGCAGAGCGCCCTGGGCCGGCGAAGTCAGAGCACTGGGCCGGGCGGCTGGACCAAGCAGAGCGGCGGCGGCGGCGGCAGCGGCAGTGGGGAGCTGAGGCGGCGGCGGCGACAGCAGCTCCCCCTCCTCGCAGAGCCGGCCCGGGGGCGGGGCGGGGGGCGGAGACGCCTGGAAAGAGGGGGGTGCAGCCGGGCGGGCGGAACCCCGGGGTTCCTTGAAGGCAGGGAGTGGGGACGGTCTTAGAGGCAGGCGGAGCCGAGGCAAGGCCGCACGTCTTGGGGTTCAGAGGACAAGAGACAAGGAGGTGACTCCACTGAACGGAGCCCTGGATGGGAGGAGAGGTTGGGCTTAAGATGAATGGAATGGCGGACGCTGGGAGAATGGAGAAAGGGACCCTACTGCCCGGCTTGGGAGGGTAGAACTGAATGAGGAAAGTAGGGAACTAACTGCATAGGGGAGGGGTGGTGGCGAGATCCAGCCCGGGCGCAAGCCGGCCTTCTTAACCTCTCCGATTTTGTGTGAGCCAAATTGGTCAGTCCCTGGTCTGTATTCCTTCCCTCTGCGTTTTGTCAGCAAATATGCACCCGCACCCTTCCCTACTGACTCCTAAAGACCATAAAAATTGGGGAAGATGGTGGCCGGAGGAGGCACCGGGAGGAAGGGGTGCTGGCCACAGATCTAGGGAGTGGAGAAGCCAGAAATGGGACGACTTGTGCCAGGGATGGGGCAGGAGGATGGGGAAGAACCCGCGAGGAGGCCTTCTAGGCTGTGCACTTCGGACCCAGGGCGCTCAGTGTGTCTCCCAGGCGAGGGGCTAGCGGCCCCCGCCACATCCGGCCCGCCCACAGAACCACTTTTCCACGCCCGTAGGAACAGCATCTTTAATGGGCCCCGCCTCCCACGCCAGCTAAGCCGCCCCCCTTGCGTGCAGCCTTGGCCTCCTCCACCGCGGTGCGCAGGGCCCGGGCTGGGTCCCCGCGGAGCCGGGCCAACGCCCCGAGCAGCGCAGCGGCGCCATCCCCCGCACGGAGCTTTTGACCGCTCAGAAAATAGTGGGGCAGTGTCCCGGCCTCGAGCACACGGCCCAACTCATCCAGCAGCCCGAGGCAGCAGGCGCCCGCGTTCTCTGGCCGCGCGAGATAGAGCGCGGGCAGCCGTTCACATGCCCAGTAGAGCAGCGTCCGCAGGAGGTAGGGCGCTGCGGCCCGGGTCCCGGCCACCAGCGGGCGCAGCAGCGCCTGGGCGGCCGCGTGCGCTTGCAACAGCGGAGCGGGTATGCGCGCCTTGAGCGCCAGCTCCTGGCGGGCGAAGCAGAGCTGCCAGCCGGAGGCGCCCGGCCGCTCGGTGTGGCCACCGGGCACCAGGTAGAAGGATGATGACTCGAAGGCCAGCGGGCCGGCCCACGAGTGGCTCCGAGCGCCCTCGGGCCAGCCGGCCACGGACACCACAGGAATGAGGTCGAAGAGCAGGACGCGGCGCGGGGGCCCCGGCGTGGCCAGGAGGACGGTGGTGAACCCCGCGTGGCGGGCTGCGTGGACCAAGCGTGGGGCACCCGGGACCGGGAACAGGGACTCAGCGACCGCGGCCAGTGAAGCAAAGAACCACGAAGCCACCTGGGCGGGGCAAAGTGTGGGCCATGCCTCCCAATCCTCCGACGGCTGTGGGACTGGGCTAACGACGGCTGCTTTCGTGACGTCACCATTCAGGTTTTTCAGTGGGGTGGAAAAGCCAAGATGGATTACGTCTTGCTCGGGCGGCTCCGGCCCCGGAACGTTACTAGATGATTTTTCCAAAGACCCGTTTGGCTTAGATTCAGTGACACAACTGTGCGGCTGGTCCGTGGAGATTTGCCGGCCCTTGGGACTTCCTTCGCTTTCGGTTCGGTGGATGGAATCACGTCCTCCTGGGACTGGAGGTCCTAGACAATCCTGCCAGGCCTCCCGGATGGAGGTTCCACGTATCTGCTCTGGGAGGCACAGCCACGCGTAACGGGACTCCACGTCCAGTTGCAACTCCTGCCCAGTGCCGTCTAGTGAAAACACGGGCACTAGGAGTGTAAAGCCGGCGTCGTAATGAGGTCCCCGGATGTAAGGACCCAGGGGTGCAGGTCCCAGATCCAGGGAGCCCTCGCGAATCCCACCACGAAGCAGCAAGAGTTCTGCTTGGGGAGGAAAGCGGGGGTCCCGACGGTGAACAAGACCTACGGGAAGGGAAGAGACGGGTTCGGGAGGGCATGACCCAAAGCCCGGGCGGGGTGGGGAGGGGCTGAATGCTGCGAGTACCCGAAGGCAGGGAGAGTTACTTACCAAGCAAAGAGAAGACAAAGTCCTTGGCCCGGAGGAGGTCTGGTCCCGGCTTGGGCGCGTCACTCCAGCTCTCCTGCACACCCAGCTCCTGGATCAGCTGGGTTAGTTCCTGCAGCTGCGCCCCGGAGCAGAAGTCGATGTCCGTGAGCGGCCGGGCTGGGGCTGGGGGCGGCGGGCCCCACCAGGGCGCACTCCCCCAGACCGCGGAAGCCATGTGGCTCAACCTTTTGGGGCTGGGAAAAACGCGGACGGGAGGACGCTTAGACGGGCCGTTTCTTTGCTGCCAAAAAGTCGCCCGCGTTCTTCTCTCCTCCCGAGGCCGCGAGAGTGCCCCAGGCACAGCTCGTCAATGGGTCTGCAGCTGAAGAGCTCTAAATTTAGTCTTGAAAACGAACAAATAAATACCTCCAACGCCGTTGCCCTTTTCTCAAATGCTGGTCCCCGTCCCCATGGAACGGCTCACCTGACTCAGCAGGTAAAAAGTAGCTGTTGAGCCCCTCCTAGGGGATGTAGTAGCTAGTCGCCGCCGCCGCCCCTTGTCTACCTCCCCTTACCTCTTTTTCGGAGGAGGCTTGTGGTCTGCGGCTTCCCTCTTAGGGATAGCTGCAGGGGTTGGGAAGGGAGAGAATAGAACGATTCAACAGGTGACTTCTTCCTGTAGCCCCGAGGCCACGCCCCGAGCTACGACCACGCCCCTTTCTGGAGGCTGTCCGGGTCGTTCCGGATCGGCCCCGCCTTCTGCCGGAGATCAGTCACTTTCCGCTCCGCTGAGATCTCGCGCTGTCCTGGGGGTTGTAGTTTGTCTTCCGAGCTATCGGGGCGTTGAGGCCACGCCCCCGCATCCTTTCCTGTTCCGCTGAAGGAGTGCCTGATGGAAGTTGTAGTTTCTATGGAGATAACTGTTCCGTGACTTCCAAGTCTAGGTCAGCCCCTCGCAAACATTCCGTGGGGTTGGAACAGGATGGATCTTAAGAGCAAATAATAGTGGAGGACATGCCCTAGGGACCTGGGGGGAAAGAGGGGCCTCCACATCTCTTCTGTGAGTAGAGGAACCCTGGTCACTTAGATCTAGGAGGGTTCGTCCATGCAATCATAACCTCATTTTAGAGATGAGACTGCAGCCTATAAAGGTTGCACATGGTAGGGTCCCGCCAGAGAGGTGTCGGAAAGGGGCTCCCAGCTGGGTGGGGAGGCCTCCCTTTGGAGTCAGTGTCAGGCAAGAACACACAGCTGGTAACCCAGGAATGGTGACTCAGGGAAGGGGCAGACGTATTGGCAATGCCTACCTCGGATAAATCAGTGCTGGCAGGGAAAGCACTTTGGGATCTGCCAGCCATGTATGTACACAGAAGAGTTACCAGAACTGAAAATCAAGTCCAGAGGAAAATCCCAGCTGGGCTGGGGCAAGGCAATGGAACATTATCAGGAGAAGGAAATTGCGTTCAGTGCCCACGGCTACCAGAGACACAGCTTTCGTCCAAGATGAGACTGGGAGCCAGAATGAGAAGACAGAGCCACGGGAAAGCAGGGACAGGCCCGCAGATCAGACCACCGCTAGACCAGGACGTCTCACATCCCCCTCCCCCACCGGAAAGACTATATCCAAAGTGAGACAGGCCTATGTCCATGGCAAAGGACTGTGAAGGAGGGAACTCCCAGAATCCAGAGCTTGATTTGGGGAGCCCCAATCTCAGGGGTTCCTAGTCACTGACAAAGAAAATTCTCCCTCAGTGACCTCGAGCCCCAAAACATAGCCCAGTACTGGGGAGGCAGGTTTCCATATATCAGGTTGTGACCCAAGAGACCAGATGGGGAAAACTGAAGGCTGGGCTCTTTCTCACATCTGGGGGCAATCAGGTATAGAGCGTCCCTACCTCTTCCCTCCTCCCCAGAGGGTGCCCTCTCAGTCACACTGAAAACAACGAAGTTCTGTGGGTTCTGTGGGAGCTTTGAAGATGCTGGGTTTGAGTGATGAGGGAAAGGAAAGTTTCTCTAAACTCTAAAGCATTACTGTCCAATAGAATTTTCTGTGATGGGGGAAGTGTTCTAATCTGTGCTGTCCAATATAGTAGCCACATGAGGCTACTGAGCCCTTGAAATATAGATGAGACCGAGGAACAGAATTTTACATTTTAATTTTTTTCATTTTTTTAAAAAGTAGGCTCCATGCATGCCCGATGTGGGGCTTGAACTCCTGACCCTGAGACTGAGTCACATGTTCTACCGATTGAGCCAGTCAGGCGCCCCTAAATTTTATTTAATTTTAATTAATTTACATTTTTAACAGCCATATTTGGCTCATGGCTACCGTATTGGACAACACAGCTCTAGGCCTTAGGGATCGGCGGTTTCTCCATGCACGGACGCAGGAGAAACAGGGGCGGGAGATAGCACCGGTCCTCCTCAGGCCCTGTGGGGGGCCAGCATCAGGAATGGGGCTGGGGTGGATGTCCTCAAACCACCACAGAACACTTCTCTTGCCTCTTTATTCCTGATGCACCTTTGTCCCCTCTTTTTCCAGGGTCGTCATCACACACTGATATCCCCACTCCTTGGTGGCCTCCGGGGGGTTGCTGGATGCCTCTTGGCGACTGCGCCTGGGAGACAGAGCTTCACACTTGTCCCTGCCCCCCCCAAACTGTCTCTGGCGGGCATCAAAGACAACATGCCCTACCCGGTTGCCTGACCCAGGGCAGTAGGGCTTCCAGTTGCTTTTGGGAGGCATGGACATCTGGCGATAGTTCTGGCAGCCTGAAGGCACGGTGTCCACAGGACGGTACACCCAGTCTTGGCTGCCTGCTCGCCGGGAGGATGGCTGCAGCTCAATTAGCAAAGGTACCTCAGAGAAGGTCTGCAGGTCATTGTAGATCATCACCTGGGGCCTGGAAGAGCTGGAGTTCTGACTAAGCGGGACAGAAGCCCATGGCAGGCGCTGTTGTGCGCCTTCCTTCCAAGCGGCCTCCTCCGAAACACACGGCTTCATCAGTGATGACTTTGGGGTCTGAGGTAGGCCCAAGACTTGGACTGAGTCGGTACTTGGAGCAAGGCCTGGGTTCTTGTGCTGGTTGGGATTTGGGATGAGGGATGAATCCTTGTGGAGCCCGGATTCCCCAATAAGGCTTTGAGTCTTGGGGAGGCCATGGTCTTGGGGAAGGGCTGGACCCTTGTGGGGGCCAGGAGCTTGATTAAGTCCTGGGTACTTGTGGAAGTTAGGGTCTTGGGTATATTCTGGGCTCCTGTAAATTCCAACGTCTGGTGTATGGCCACATCTCCTTTCGGCTTCGGTGGCTTGCGTGAGGCCTGGATTCTTATGGAGATCAGAATCTTGAGTAAGGCCTACGCCCCTGTGGACTCCAGAATCTTGGGTAAGACCTGGATTCTTGTAGTCTCCGGAGTCTTGGGTAAGGCCTGAGCCCTTATGGAGACCAGAGGTTTGAATCAAGCTTGGGCTCCTGTTGACTCCAGCGTCTTGGTATGGACTCTTCTGTGGGCAAGAATCTTGGTGGAGGCCTAGACTCCTAGAGACGCCCAGCTCATGAGCATTACCCATACTCTTGTAAATTCCAGAATCTTGAGAAGGGCCTGGCCTATTATGGAGGCCAGTCGTTTGGGAGAGATCTTGACTTTTATAGAGTATAGTCTCTTGGTTTTGTTCTAGATTCCTATAGACTCCAGAGTTTTGCCTAAAGCCTGAGCTCCTTTGAATGTCAGAAGTTTGGGGAAATGATATGTTCTTGTGGAGGCCACAAGGTTGGGCGAGACATGGGCTTCTAAAGATACCTGCATCCTGAGTAGGACCTAGGCTCTTTTGGGGGCCACAATCTTGGGTAATAACCAGATTCTTGTGCAATCCAGAATCTTGGGAAGGGCTTGGACTCTTGCAGAGATAAGGGTCTTGAGGAAGGCCTGTGGGCTTGTTTAGGCCTGGATCTTGAACAAGGCCTGGGTTCTTGTAGAGGCCTGGATTTTGGGTGAGGCCTGGGTTCCTGGGAACTCTCAAGTCCTTTGAAGGGCTTGAAGTCCTTTGGAGACCAGAATCTTGGTTGAGGCCTAGACTCTCCCGAAGTTCAGGGGGTTGGGGTTGGATTGGGGGTTGGAAAGCCTTGGAGACCTGGGGAGGGATGGGGAACTGGGAAGATGGGACAGACTGAGAAGACTTGGAGGCTGGGGGGAAGGTGAGGGGTTGCCCTGAGGTGGAAGGCTTCCGGTGGTCGGAGGGTTGATGAGGGACGAAGGATCTGGGACACATAAGAGGCAGAGCAAGAGTGCACGGGGGAGGGATGGTGCTCGGTGAGCTCTGGGCACTGGTCGGAGAGTGAAAGCAAGGTTGAGGAGATGTGTTATCCTTGGAGTGGACCAGGAATTTGGGATAGGGCGGAATCTGAGAGTCTGTGTTTCTCCTCTCAGAACTGCAGGGATGGAAGCTGAAATAAGGGAAGGTCTTGGGCTGTAAGAACTTGTCTTTGGCATCATTTGAGATCTTCCACTCCACATTCCCCAGCTCCAGGTAACCCAGTACGGAGCCTGTGGAGGGCCTGGCACTGTCCCCACTCTGCTGCTTCAATGTTGGCTCAGCTGTACCGGAACTGCCCAGACCCTGTCCCTCTTGGGACCTGGGGAGGGTGCCCACGTCCTTTCCGGAATACCCAGAGTTCGGCGGGGGGCACACATGGCACACATTCTGCTTCACCCTGCGGGCATCGTAGACCACGTGGCCAGTGGAGAGGCCTTGGCCGAAGGCAGTCAGGGTGGAGGGAATAGGAGTTAGGATGGGGGTACGGGTGGTGACAGAGACAGGAGTGGGGACGGGAGTGGTAGTCAGGGTCATGACCAGAGCTGGGGCAGGGGTTGGGATAGAGATTGGGACAGGGGCTGGGGGAGGAGCTGGGGCAGGAATAGTGGCAGGGATAGAAGGTAGGGGAGGGGCTGGGGCAGAGGTGGGAGCAGGGACCAGGGGGTGAGGGACACGAGTATAGGTTAGGTGAGCGTGGGCCGGAGTGCATGTTGGGGCCTGGGCTATTATGTGTTCGGGGCTGTGACCCAGGGGATGGGCTGAGGTGTACTCAGGGCTGTGGGCCTGGGCAGGAGTGTGCTGAGTGCGCTCAGGGGTGAAGCCTGGGGAGTAGGTATGGGCCTGGACTGACGTGTGCTCAGCAGCATGGGCTGGGGGGCAGGTCTGGGCTTGGGGGGTGATGTGCTCAGGGGTGAGGGCTGCGGAGCAGGTATCGGCCTGGAGGGGGTTGTGCTCAGGGACCTGGTCTGGGGAATGGATCTGGGCCTGAGGCAGGGTATGCTCAAGGGTGTGAGCTAGGGAGTAGGTCTGGGCCTGGGGGGTATTGCGCTCATGGGTGGGGGCTGGGGAGGAGGTCTGGGCCTGGGGGGTGCTGTGCTCAGGGGTGTGGGTCTGGGTCTGGGTCTGGGCCTGGGCCTGGGCCTGGGCCTGGGCCTGGGGGGTGCTGTGCTCAGGGGTGTGGGTCTGGGTCTGGGTCTGGGCCTGGGCTTGGGGGGTGCTGCGCTCATGGGTGTGGGTCTGGGTCTGGGTCTGGGCCTGGGCCTGGGCCTGGGGGGTGCTGTGCTCACGGGTGTGGGTGTGGGTCTGGGACTGGGCCTGGGCCTGGGCCTGGGGGGTGCTGTGCCCATGGGTGTGGGCTGGGGAGGAGGTCTGCATCTGGGTCTGGGCCTGGGCCTGGGCCAGGGGAGTGCTGTGCTCGGGGGTGTGGGATGGGGAGTAGGTCTGGGTCTGGGCCAGGGCGTGGGCTGGGTCATAGTCTGGGGTGTTGGTCTTGCTCTCGTGGGGCAAGAGGACGGGAACCATGTCCACCTTGCTCATCCTGGGGAACTGGGAAGGTGTCTCATGCCTGGAGATAAAGGGGGCCCGGGCCTTCAAGGCTGTGACCTGAGGGGCCTCCCCTGCTTCCATCACCCCCTTCTTCCATAGTCCCCAGGCAGCGTCCATGGGAGCCCCGGTGTGCCCGCACTGAGGGGGCATCCAGCAGCACCCGGGAGCCTTCTCGTCATGCGTGTCTGGTATCCAGGAGTTGAGGTGGTTAGGGTGCCTGACCAGGAAGCCTGGGCGGCGGTGGAAGCGGGAGGAGACCCTCGAGCACAGGTTCTTGGCGTCCATGGAGCAGCGGGAGCACATGGGGTGGCTGCCGACGCAGCTGTGTTGCTTGTCTGCGGGGAAAGGTGGGATGGGACGAGGCCGGGGCTCCTGAGGGGCTGGGAAAGGGGACAGGTTCACATCCCTTTGAGGTCATGCTGGGGCCCACTCACCTTTGGGGAAAAAATGATGGAAAAGAATCCGCAAGGAGCTCTTCAGATGCCTCCAGAGCTGAGGGGAGCAGGGGAACGGGGAGCCAGGACGGTGAGCCCTGCAGCCCAGCCCTCGCTAGGCCACATCCCACAGCCCGCAGCCCTCCCACCTCAGCCCCTTCCGGCCAACCCCCAGTCTCCCCCAACCCTGTTGCCCAGCCCCCGCCCTGACCAGAGTCACCACATTGATCCCCACGTTGAGCAAGATGAAGCTGCCCAGAATCAGAAGAATCGAGTCTCCTAGGTCCTGGCACTTCCTGGGGTTGGTGCCAGAGCATACTTGGGCTCCGTGGTGGGCTCGCTCACCCATGGCCGGGGGTCCCAGGACTACCTGGGCCCCCCCTGGCCCCCACATACTCACTAGGAGGCAGACTCCTCTGGTGGGGGAGGGGGAGAGGGACTGGGTCACAATGGGGCTGGTGTTGGGGTCACAATGAGGGAGGAGAGGAAACGGAGGGCCTAGGACGGTCTGCCCTAGTAACCAGGTTCTTGTAATCTGAGTCCCAAAAGTCAAACGGGGCTGGAAGCCAGCACGCCCGCCCTGTGGCCCTCATTCCTCCTTCATTCCCTTACTGCCCCTACCTTATTCTCTCAAACACTCACACATTCCATCCCCTTGGCCACTTCTGAGGCTGGAAAGACCTTGGCCTCAGAGCCTGGGCATTCTCCCTGCCCTCCGTTGGGCGGTGGCCCTGGATCTGAGCAGAGGTAGGACCCACCGGTCTGGAATCTGACCTCACGGCGTCGTGTGGGGCTGAGCCTCGGAGCCCACTTTCGAATCGGGGAGGCCAGATGCCCAGAGCAGGTGCACGGAGACTGGTGGTTTGCAGTCTGCAGCTGCAAGACAGTGTGGGACCAGATCCTGCCGGGGGCGGGGGGGGGGGTGCACAGCCACGGGGAGCCTCCTGCCCAGAAGCCAGGACCCAGGCTGGCAGAAGGAGCGGCGCTTCCAAGCCATAGAACACAGCACAGTGTTTCCTGGACTCTGTTGCTCTTTATTTCTCTCTCCGCGCCCGGCCCCACCGCCCACAGACACCGCGGGTCAGTGAAGCTTCCCGGTCCGGCTCCTGTGCAGGGAGGGCCTCGAGGCTGAGGTGGCCGGCGGGGGCAGTGAGTTGGCCCGTGCTCGGCTCTCTTGCACTTGCCGCTTTAGCTCCAGGCTGTCATACACCTGGCAGCTGGCATTGCCCCCCGGGTTCCTGCTGAGTGGCATGAAGGTGGGCTGCGGTTGGGGGACCTCGGGAGCCTGGACTTCGGGCAGGGGCTGGGAGGAATGGGGAAGCAGGGCCGAGCTGGGGGCCGGGGCCCGTTGGTAGGTCGTCTCGCCCAGCATGGTGAGGGAGGTGGAGGTCGTCAGGGCGTGCCGGGCGGGCGGTGCCTCCGCCCATTCGGCGGCCCGGCGCCGGACCTCGTGGGGTTCCCTCAGGTGGCCCGTGGATGGGTGCGGGCTGCGGCTGGGCTGGCTGTAAGCGTGGCTGGGGAGGCCCCGCCGGTAGGCCTGGGGGGAGCAGTGCTCCCGGGCCTCGGGCCGGGAGCCCCGGGGCATCAGGGCGGGTGGAGGCTCAGAGCCCTCCAGACCCCGCCGCCGCTGATCCCAGGAGTCATAGAGAAGCTGGCCGGTCGAGGGGTAAGGGCTGTACCCCACGGGCACGCAGGAGGGATTCGGGGGCAGCCGGCGGAGAGGGGGCGGAGACGAGACCCACTGCTCCGCCTCCATGTTGCCCCAGATTCGAGACTGGGAGCAGTGGGGCCCGTAGGACTGCAGCCGCAGCTCCGACTTGGCCTCCACACGCTTGGGCATGCGGCGCAGCTCAGGTGACAGGTAGAGAGATGGTGGCGGCAGGCTGGCCAGGATCCCGCCCTGGCGGCCCCACAGCCCCACGCTGGAGGGCAGGCCCGTCTGCGGGTAAAGCCCGCCCCAGCAGCCCCGGGGGTACTTGGGGCGTGGGAAGGCCAGGTCCTCCTCCTCCAGGTAGGAGTCTAGGTCCTCCCGGTCAAAGGAGGGCACGGCCTGAAGCTGCGACATCTTGTGGCGGTGATGGTGGCTCCGGAAGGCTGAGCGTTGGTGGGGGAAACGCCTCTGGTTCCTCAGCTCCCACTGGTGGCTACAGGGGCGGTGGTGGCCGTGGGGCTGGCGGGGGCCGCGGCGGCGGGGGCGGCGGGGGCGCCGGCGCCGGGCGCTGCAGAGACGTTGGTAGGAGGAAGAGGGGCAGCAAGTGGGCCTGGCCATCTTCACTTCCACAGGCTCCAGGGTGCAGTGGACGTGGACGTCTTGGGCCTTGGCTGGGGAATCTTTGGCGGAACTTTCACAAGCCTGCGAGCTTTCCTCTGGGGGAGACACGAGTCCATGAGGCCGGGGCGATTGTCAGAAGAGCTCAGGGCTGGGAACGGGGCGGGGCGGCCTGGGTTTCTAGGGTTGTGCTGGTGGCACCGGGGGACTGTGTCCCCCACCTCTCTTGCTGCCATACTTACTTTTCTGATTAATCCAACAGACCATCTTGTCTAAGGCGTTCTGGAGCCCATGCCACATCTGGGGGTAGGGCGGGCTGGGAGTGAAGACCAGGAAACTCTCTACACCCCCAGCCCCTACACACACCCCTACCTGGCTCCCAGCCAAGACCACACTCCTGCAGGTGGAGGTGTGGGCTGCAGCCGGCTCCCACCCGCAGTCCTCTTCACCCCCGGGGGCGGCCCCCCGCCATCACTGACCGCAGTTACCACGTTGATCCCAATGTTGACGAGGATGATGAGGCCCAGCAGCAGGAGCAGTATGTCCTCGGGGTCCTGGAGATGTTCCTGGTATTGATTGCAGCACCCCATGTTATCATACCAGAGCTGGTTTTCCATGGTGGGGGGGCCCTCGGGCCACCTGGGCCACCGCCCCCCCCCCAGCCCCGACCACACTGTGCTCATGGAGGGACCTGGGGACACCTGCCAGCTGGTGAGGGGGTTGGGTCATAATGAGGCACATTGCAGGGAATCACAATGCAGAGGTGGCCACTCTTTTATCCAATCGGCTTGCCCTGAAATGGCCATGTCCGACCTTGGCTGCCACTCGATGGGGCCCTGTCCCCGGACATCCCAGAGCTCAGTCTGTCCCTATCTCCACGGGGGCCTGCTTAAGTCAGCACCTGATTCTTGAGTTGAAAATATGGTCGCTATAGTGGTCAGACGGTCTTCGCAGGGACTGAGTCTCCATAAAGGGTTTCCTCCATGTCTTTGGGGCCATCAAGGCAGTTTGTGGAGTTGGTCCCCTCCACCCATGCCCACTTGGGGCCAGCAGCCAGGGTGACAGCACGAGTCCCCTCCGTGGTCGCCCCACTGGGCCATTCCCTCCCCGTCCTTCCCGTTTCCCTATCGTAATTCTTCTAGCATCTACCCTCCCCACCCCTTCCTGGCCAAGGAGCACAGCCCTACGCAGTGTGGTCACCAAGCCCACTGGCCCCCTCGCTTTGGAGCAAGACTGACTTCCCGCTCGCCTCTGCCAGGGACCACCCCCGCCTGTGCCCTCTCTCCTTAACCAACTGCCCTCCCACTGACCTAGCCCTCCAGGTTGGAAAACCGTTAGCTCCCCGCTTAAGAAAACCTGATGAAATGCACAGAGCACAAAACAGGTGTAATTGTTGATAGGACAGAAGGAGCCTCCTTCTTACAACAGGCTCATCGCTGGGGTCTGAGAAGTGGTCCCCTGGGGGCCTCGCGTCATTTGCACCACAGAGGAACAACTTGACAGAAACAAAACAACAGCCAGGGGTCGTTTCCCTTCGCGCCTCCGAACACATAGTAGGTGCTCAGTACATACTCACTGAATGGAATTAACTTAAAATGATCAGTGATGTTGGCTGAGCGAAAGGGAACAGAGCGGCAGGCTGATTCACGGACGGCCTGCCTGTCCACATTCCAGGAACACATCTGGTGCAGAGGTGGGGTCGGTTCCTTCAGCCTGGGTGCACTCACGGGCTTCTCTTCCCGAGCGCACCAGCAGCCACGTGTGTGCACGGGGGTGTGTGTGTGTGTGATGGCAGCTGTCTAGGACTAGGGTACGGCCCGCGTTTCCCTGCTGTGGGGATGCACTGCTCCGATGAGCTCGCATGCCAGACGGAGGCAGGTGGGAGTCTGACGGGCCAGGCTGACTCAGTGGAAAGCGGTCTCCCTGCGGGAGCAGAGCCTGGAGCCCCCAAGGCCGGGAACTTGATCCCTGGTGTCTGTGTGACCGTGGATAAGTCACTTCTCCCTGAGACTCGGTCTCCTCGTTGGTGACAGGCAGGTGCTAAGCAGAGCAGTGAGGTCCCAGAGAGCAGCCCTCGAGAATGTCCCGGAGTTTGGTCCTCGGCTCCGAGCCTGCTCGTGGGTACGCGAGCTTCGGGTCCTGCCTGGGGAATTGCGAGGGCCCGGATCCCCTCCCTCTCAGCCAGCCCTGCTCCAAGAAACCGGGGCTTGGGTGGCGGTGGGGGGTTGGGGGACACAGCACACCTTGAGGTTGCAGCCGCAGAAACCAGGCTGCTGAGGGGTTAGGGCCACAGGGACGGGGTCTCCCCTCTAGTGCAGGTCTGCTTGAGGATCTGGGCCGGGATTTGGGGGGTTGCTCTGGACACGAAAGAAAATAGGGGAGTGGCAGGTGGGAACTTCAGGATCCAGAAGGGGCTGGGAGAGAACTGAGGGCTGGGCCCAGGGAAGCCAAGAGGTAGGTGAGGGTCCTTGGGGCTCTCGAGGCCGCTGTTGCCAGGGAGACCCTTCTGTGGGCGACTGGGGCTTTGGGGTGCCCTGCGGGCCCTGGCTCCCCACACACCACCACACACCACCACACACCACCTCCTCTCTTCCTTTTATTTTTGTCCCATTCACCTCTCTGTCACCGAACGGTATACCCAGTCCTTGCCCGTCCCCTCGGTGGCGTTGCTGGATGGGGAGCCCAGGGGGTAACAGTGGGATAGGGCCTCCACCTCGCGGGTCAGCTCCCGCAGCCGCCGCCTCACGTCTCGGGCGTCATACACTACGCGGCCTGAGGAGCGGCGCCGGGGGATGTCGGGGACCACGGCTGGGCCCCGGTCGGGCGGCGGGGCCGGAGTGGGGGGGGCACAGGGCTCGGGCTCGACCTGGGTCCCCACCCCCGCCCCACTGTTCTTGTGGCTCAGGGCCTGCAGGCTGGGGGGTGGAGGGTTCACCGGGTACACGTAGGCCTCGAGGCCCAGCTCTGACCGCATCTCTCCTTTGAGGGGCCTTCCTTCTATGGTCTGGTGGAAGCGAATGGTCTGGGGAGGGGGCTCCACGGCGTCCTGGGGCCAGGGAGCCCAGAACCGCTGGGTGGACTGGAAGCCTTGCCAGTCTGCGGGCTGATCCCAGTGGTGGGAGCAGACTGCTGGGTGCTGGTGTGGGGGCTTCTCGTCGTCGTCCATGTCGGGGGCCCAGGCTACCGGGCGGTGGGCTCGGCGGCCGGAAGAGCCTCGGTGGCGGTGGCGGCGAGCGGGCGGGGGGGTCACAGTCATTTTCACAGGGTCCATGGTGCATCGAAGGTGGAGTGCAGGGGCGCTCTGCTCCAGAGGCTGGGGGTGCTTCCCAGGTGAGGATGACTTAGAAGCTTCTGTGGACCAAGGAGAGGCGGGAGGCCTGTGGGGAGGCTGGCTCCTGCGGGGGGGTGGAGGGGTAGGGCGCAGGGGGAGAGGCTGCACCGCTGTGGTGTCTGAGACAGGAGAGCGGGACGGGAAGGGGCCAGCTCCGGGTCAGGGCTAGAACACGGGACTCCCGCCTCTCCTGTGCCCCCTGCCCCCCCTGCCCCCCCCTCCCCGCTTACCTTTCTCATAAACGATATGGAACGCTTGGTGTAGGAAGCCGCGGAGTCTACGCCAGAGCTAGGTGAGGGAGGACACAGTGACCCCGGGCCGGCCCTGGCCACCAGGCCTCCCGCCGCCGCCATCCTGCCAGCGCCCTCCCGCCTGGCCCCACCCTGACCAGCGTCACCATATTGATGCTAATATTAATGCAGATGATGAGGCCCAAAAGCAACAGGATGGAGTTGCCCAGGTCCTGACAGTTGTTGGTGTTGGAGCTGTGATACGAGGCCCACCCGGGTCGTGGCCGCTCAGCCATGGCCATGGGGGTCCCGAGGGCCACCGGGGCCCCTAGGCCCCCAGCCCACTGTGCCCACAGTATCCACCAGCTTGCCTCCTGCCTGCCCCAGGGGCTCCTGGGGGTAAGCGGGTCACAATGATGCCGGAGCTCTCCCTCACAATGTGCCAAGAGGCAGAGTCTTGGGCCCATGGTTGACCCTCCAGCCCGGGCCCAGGCCTTGGCGTGTTGAACACTTTACCTGGCACGCCTGTCCTGTAACCAGCCATCTGGACCAGCGCACGAGCCCCCTGGCCTGTCTGGTGTCTGCCCTGATGAGCCCCTGGCCATCCCTTCTCTACACTGGCCTCAGGCCTCTGCACACACCTGGGCCCTGATGGGAACTCCCCCCAAAACCCTGCTACCATGGCAGCCTTACCCCAGCACCCACTCCCCCCTTTCTCTCCATGCTCTGAGCTGCTCCCCGAAATGGGCTGTGGGCTTGGATCACCTCCCTCTCCCTCGCTGGCAGAGTGGCAGCCTTGAGGCTTAGTTTCTCAGAGCCCCCCACCGCCCCCCCATCACAGCAGGCACAACCAACAGTTAAATTTTTATATTTACAATATTCTCTTCATCTTTTGCCAGGTTTAAAAATGTGTACAGAGCCGCGAAGGGTTGGGGCAGGGATGTGGGATTGTCAGGGGATTGTTCTGGGGAGAGGGGCTGGGCATTGGAGTCCGTGGCTGAATCATGGGGTCCCCCAGCCCCCCTCCCATGCCCCAGTCTGGGGGGCATCTGTCTACAGGGTTCAGGGCCCAGGTCCCTAGCATTTAGAGGGCATGGCTGTTTGGAGAGGAGCTAGACCAGGCAAGGGAAGGGGTCAGAAAAGAACTAAGTTTCCATGGGAGGAGGTGGGAGAAGGGATAGTCAGGAGGCAGAGTTTCGGGGAGCCAAGACCAGGGATTCCGGATTTGGGCATCAGTGGAAGATGGCCCCCCACCCCCTACTCAAGTTTGGCACGAAGGAACCCACAAAATACCAGCAGACGAGGATTCTCCTCCACTGGTTCCCTTAAAACCCTTCCTGACACCGTTCTTCTCCCCAGAGGCCCAAAGCCTTTCTCCTCCGACGGTTCCTCTCCGGGGCAGTCACCGCACACGTGTCCTTTCGAATTCTCCCTGCTGCTGTCCGCCCGAGCCCTGTCCCCCACTGCCCCCTCCATCTGTTCCTCAGCACCGCTGACCTCATTCTCTCCCCAGCCTGTCCCACGAAGCCTTTCCCCCCTGCGCCCTCCCTCCGCGGCTCCTTTCCTTCAGCCCTGGCGGCTGAGGGAAGGGGGGCCTCGTCAAAGAAGGGAATGGGCGGCTGAGGGGAGAAGGTGCTCTGACACTGACACAGGATGGCTTCAAAGAGGGAGACAGAGATGGGAGGAGGACCACTGAGGCAGAGAGGGAGGGATGAGACACAGTGAAGGGAGGAGAGACACAAGCAGGACCCCTTTCACTGCCACTTGCGTCCCCCATATCCCACCTGTCCCCACATTTACCTGCCCTGGCCCAGGACTGGGGAATCCTTGGCACATTTTTGGGGGTCTTCCCCCCCCAAACCCACCTAACCCAGTTTGGCACGGATGAGCAATGGTCTGAGGACTGAGGGAAACGCTGTCCTCAGACCCCAGTGAGGGCTTTGGTCAAACATGCATGGCCTCTGTGGGTGGCACGCCAGGCCCCCCCCAACTTGGCATCTCTTGGAGGGGAGATAGGGGCAGAGGTCTGCCCCCAGGATTTGTACATCCCCCCCCAGCTTCGGTCAGTCTGAAGTCTGTTCCCACCTGCTGGGTGGGGAGGAACTAAGTGCTAGGCCTCAGGCCTGGGGGACGCCGGGAGTGCTGGCGGGAGAGGGGCCGTCTGCATGGGAAAACACACAACCACATGCAAGAAGAGCTGTGTCCTGGACCCGTGGGAAAACAAGTTCCCAGGCAGCACAGGGACGCACAGATCTCCTCCCTTCCCCCTGGCAGGGAGTCCTCCCCAGAGCACGGGCTTCGTCTGACATATGCCACGGGGGATAAACATGCTTCGCGGGGGCAGAGGGGGTGTGGGGCACGGAGTGGGAGTGGGGGGGGGACGACTGATTTCCTCGGTACCTTCCCAAGGGTCACTGTGCGTGAACACACCATTTCCAGGGTCTCCAAGGGGTGGGGAGGGAGGGGAGGAGGGAGAAGGCATGAGAGAACGGGATTCTGGGGTACAAATCCCCGCAGGAATTCTTTTGAGGGGGCCAACATGTGTCCAGGGGGGCAAAAAAAAACACCTCACCCTGCACATGGGAAAACACACCCCCTCGTGAGAAAGCACGCCTCCACGTGGGAAAACACGTCCACGTTTCCACACACCGAAGACTGGTGTCCCAATGGAGGGCACGAAACACCCCCCCGGTTGTTCCGAGGCCCAGGTCCAGAGAAGAGGACGGGCCTCTGGCATGGGAAAGACACACATCCTGGTGCGGAAACCCATGTCCACCTAGCGCTCCCCGCCGCGGGGCACCTCCGGCGCGAGAAGCCTGTGGCCAGTCCTCCTCCCTGCCTTCTGAGCCGCACTGCCCACCGGCACTGCCCACTGGCGGCGGTGGCGGCGGCGGCGGGGAGGGCCGGGGAGGAGGGCCTCCCCCCCCCAGCCGCCCCCTATACCCGAGTGGTGGAGTGGGGGTGCGGTAGCGTGTTGTTGTGGCTCGTTGCGGTGGGGGGCGGCGGGGGGAAGGGCCCGAAGGGGTGGAGGGACGGGGGCGGCGGGGGCGGCGGGGGCCCCAGGCCGCTGGGCAGCAGGGTCAGGGCCCCGGGGGCCAACAGAGGCACGTCGTCCGGCGCCCGGCGCAGGGCCAGGGTGTAGTCGGGCGGGCAGGCGGGGCGCAGGGCCTCGGCGGGGTCCGCCCCGACGCCCCCCGCCCGCTTCAGCTGCAGGGACACCAGCTCCTCCTCGGGCGGCAGCTCGCGGCCGGCGGCGGGGAGCAGGGGGCCCCCGCCGGGCACCCCGGAGCCCGAGCCGCCGGGGGGGCTGAGCCGCCGGCACCGCAGCTCCTGCCGCCGGTCCCGCTTGTAGTAGAGCGCCGCGAAGGCCAGGATGTTGAGGAAGAGGAGCGAGGCGCCCACGGCCACCGTGACGCTGAGCTCGGTGGAGTAGTCCCGGGAGTCCCCGGGGAAGCGGTCGTAGGCGCGGGGGCCCGGCTCGGGCTCGGGCTCGGGCGGCAGGGTGGCGGGCGGTGGCGGGCGGCGGGTGCCCGGGGCGCCGGGGGGCGGGCGCGGCGGCCAGCGCGTGGCGTAGGGCGGCAGGCGCGTGGTGGTGGTGAAGAGCTCCGTGTGCAGGTTGTGCAGGTGCGGCACGAGCTCCAGCCAGAAGGCCACCTTGTTGGCGCGGTAGTTGTCGCGCACGCGCGGCTTCAGGCCTATGTGCAGGTACTGCTTCTCCTTGCTGTTGAACTTGCTCCACACCACCTCCTCGAAGCGGTTGGGCTTCGTGTGGATGAACTTGGTGTCCTGCGGTACCGGGTGGTTGGGGTCGCTGCGGGCACAGGAGGGCGGGGAAAGGAGGAGTGAGGGGGCGGCCCCGTGGGGGAAGGTGTGTGCGTGGACGGGGCGGGGGGAGACCCACGGAGATGCCGAGATGCAGAGGGCGGGGAGACAGAAGGAAAGCCCGAGAAGAAGAGAGAGGCAGAAGAGACAGAAACTGCCAGAGACAGGCAGAGATGGGCAGGGACAGGCAGAGATGAGGACGGGGGCAAAGACGGGCAGAGATGAGGACCGGGGCCAGAGACGGGCAGAGATGAGGACCGGGGCCAGAGACAGGCAGAGATGGGCAGAGATGAGGACAGGGGCAGAGACAGGCAGAGATGAGGACAGGGGGGCAGAGACGGGTAGAGATGGGGGAGCAGACAGAGACGGGCAGAGACAGGCAGAGATGAGGACAGGGGCAGAGATGGGCAGGGACAGGCAGAGATGAGGACGCAGGGGCAGAGACGGGCAGAGATGAGGACAGGGTGGCAGAGAAGGGCAGAGAGGAGAACGGGGGCAGAGATGGGCAGGGACAGGCAGAGAGGAGGACGCAGGGGCAGAGACGGGCAGAGATGAGGACAGGGGCAGAGACGGGCAGAGATGAGGACGGGGGCAGAGATGGGCAGGGACAGGCAGAGAGGAGGACGCAGGGGCAGAGACGGGCAGAGATGAGGACAGGGTGGCAGAGAAGGGCAGAGATGAGGACCGGGGCCAGAGACGGGCAGAGATGAGGACCGGGGCCAGAGACAGGCAGAGACGGGCAGAGATGAGGACAGGGGCAGAGACAGGCAGAGATGAGGACGGGGGGGGCAGAGACGGGCAGAGATGGGGGAGCAGACAGAGATGGGCAGAGACAGGCAGAGATGAGGATGGGGGCAGAGATGGGCAGGGACAGGCAGAGATGAGGACACAGGGGCAGAGACGGGCAGAGATGAGGACAGGGTGGCAGAGAAGGGCAGAGATGAGAACGGGGGGCAGAGATGGGGGGTGGAGACGGGCAGAGATGGGGGGCAGACAGAGATGGGCAGGGATAGGCAGAGATGAGGACGGGGACAGAGACGGGCAGAGATGAGGACCGGGGCCAGAGACGGGCAGAGATGAGGACCGGGGCCAGAGACAGGCAGAGATGGGCAGAGATGAGGACAGGGGCAGAGACAGGCAGAGATGAGGACGGGGGGGCAGAGACGGGCAGAGATGGGGGAGCAGACAGAGATGGGCAGAGACAGGCAGAGATGAGGATGGGGGCAGAGATGGGCAGGGACAGGCAGAGATGAGGACACAGGGCAGAGACGGGCAGAGATGGGGACAGGGTGGCAGAGAAGGGCAGAGATGAGAACGGGGGGCAGAGATGGGGGGCAGACAGAGATGGGCAGGGATAGGCAGAGATGAGGACGGGGGCAGAGATAGGGAGGGACAGGCAGAGACCAGGATGCAGGGGCAGAGGCAGGCAGAGATGAGGAGGCGGGGGGCAGAGATGAGGACAGAGTGGCAGAGAAGGGCAGAGATGAGGACCGGGGCCAGAGACAGGCAGAGACAGGCAAAGATGAGGACAGGGGGGCAGAGATGGGCAGAGATGGGGGGGCAGAGACGGGCAGAGATGAGGACGGGGGCAGAGACAGGCAGAGATGAGCACGGGGTGGGGGGCAGAGACAGGCAGAGATAGGCAGAGATGAGGGGAGAGGCCGGCAGAGAGGCCAGAGACAGAGGCCGAGACAGCCAGAGAGATAGCTGGCGAGAGAGGCAGAATCTGAGACTGAGTGAGACAGACACATTTAGGAACAGAGAGACAGAGACAGGGGACAGACAGCCAGGGTGAGACCAGCAAGGGAAAAGCAAGCCGATGGCAGAGAGTAGAGGGAAAGACAGAGTATCAGTGGATTCGAAGGGAGAGAGATGTAGAGACAGTGGCAGAGAGACGGACAGACACAAATCCTTACACAGATACAGCCCCGGGGATCAGACGGAGAGCAGAGTGCCAGGAGAGACAGACCCGGAGGCAAAGCCACCAAGGGAGCCCACCCCCCGGAAGGACAGGGCCCTCTCTGTCTGACCGCTGACTCTCCAACGCACAGCTTGGGGCCTGGCACAGAGAAGGCGTCCAGCAGGTGCCTGGTTCGAGGAGGCAATGATGGGGAATGGCGGTGGGGAGTGAGGGGCGGCGCGCCGCGGATGGTGGCGGTGTGTGCCTTGGCCTGCAGGGGGCGCCCCCACCCAGCCCCGCTGGCCCTCACCCAGTCTTGGCGAAGTTGGTCCAGTAGGTCATGACCACAGCGCTGAGCATGACGTCGTTCTTGGAGAAGTTGCAGGGGAAGAGGTCGGTGGCGCCCACCATGGGCACGCCAAAGACGTAGGGCAGCTCGTCCCCGTGCGCCGCGTCCGCCCACTCGGGCCGGCCCTCAGCCTGGCAGTGGTGGTAGAAGGTATAAAAGTAGACGGGGGACTGGTAGTCAGCGTGCAGCTTGGCGGTGGCCACAGCCGGTGCCACCCACTGGTGGTCTGTAAAGAGCGCCAGCAGGGTCTTTCTCCGCATTTCGCCGTTGTCCCGGTCGGCCCAGTCCGTGTACATAAACTTGATGGTCTCCCGGAGCACGTCCTTGCCCTCCGGGTAGCCGTACAGGTTGTCCACGAAGTTGGAGACAGTGAAGTCAAAGGCGCTGGCAGACACGCCGTCCTCGCTCTCGGCGGAGTCCTCTACGAACTTGAGGCCCTCTCCTTGGTTGACGCCGATGAGCATGTCATAGTTGAGGAATTCTCCCTGCTGCATGAGGATCTCAGGGTCATCGGGGACGACGTCACCGTCCACCACGGGCCCGAAGGCGATGTGGTAGCTGGGGAGAAGGGGTCAGGGTCTCATCACCTGCTCCCTGGCCTCCTCTCAGCTCCCAGCCTGCCGGGCCCTCTGCTCAGAAGACCCTTCTTTGTCCCCTGGGTAAAAATCTCCTGAGTCCTTCGGGGCCCTTGGCCTCTCGGGAAGTCTCCCCCGATGCGCTTCGTGGCCCCTTGTGCACCCTCGCTCTGTTTGGGCGCCTCTGCTTAGGAAAGAGGGGCCTGAAGCCCCCCTCTCCTTGCCGAACGGAATGCCTGTGGGCACCTCTCACCCTCAACGTCCTTGGAGCAAGGAAAGCGGAGGCCTGGACCCGGCCCTCTCCCACCCCCATACCGGGCGGGCTGCACGTCCTGGTCCACCAGCTCCCGGGAGGGCTTCCGGCGCAGGCACTCCACGGCTTCGGCGCTGTCCTCCCGGTCGCAGCCCACTTTGGCCGCCAGCAGCCGCGTGTATTTGAGCGGCTGGTAGTTGACAGACCAGCTGGAGATGGCAGTGCCGCTCTGGGCGATGGCCTTCTGGAACAACCCTGGCAGGACAGGCGCAGGCTTCAGGCTAGGCTGTCTCCGCCCAGGCGGGAACGGGACCCGATGGGGTTAGCATGTGGGAATGCGGACGGGAGGGGCAGGCCGGGGGATGGCCCGTACCTTCCGAGTGGTGAGAGAGGATCAGAAGGTTGACGCAGGAGGCCCCTGCCCCCGATCCAAAGATGGTGATGCGCTCGGGGTCACCCCCAAAGTGGGCAATGTTCTCACTGAGCCAGCGCAGGGCCTGAATCTGGTCCAGGAGGCCGTAGTTGCCTTTCGCAGCTTGGTCTCCGGTGCTGAGAAAGCCTGGAAGCACAGGAGGAAAGGGGCTTCCTGGGGGTGTCAGAGCGCCCTCGCCCCCTTTCTGGGCAGCTCGGTCCAGCCCAGAAGCCATTCTGCTTCTGCAGGGTCTAGAGGAACACCGCCCACCGGGGCCCTCCCCGCCAGCCTCCAGCCCCTAGAGCTGACCGCCCACCCTCACCGAGCACCCCAAGCCGGTAGTTGAGCGTGGCTACGATGACGTTGCCGTAGGCGGCCAGGACGGAGCCGTCGAACATGTTCCCGGTACCCTCCATGTAGGAGCCGCCGTGCAGAAACAGCATCACCGGCTTCTTCCCAGAGTCCCGGATATCTGCGTGGGGAGGGGGAGGGCAGTGGGCCGGGGTTGGGGGACAAGAACACAGTCAGACCAGAAGCAGCACCGCCCAGCTCCCAGGCCTACGGAGGACCAGCCCGGAGCTCAGGGGACATGTCTCTCCCGTCCCTGGGGGGCAAGACCGGATTCCCCTCCCTCCCTCCCCACGGAGCCCTGGCCGAAGGTCCCACCCCACCTCCTGTCGGCCTGCCCCGTGGCACTTCTCCAAATGCCAGACAGACCTTCCAAGAAGCCTCAGAGGCGGGGGGGACCCTCCCCAGGGCATCTGCTGGATCCAGGGGACCCCCTCCCCACACACACACAGCAAATCTCCTTCCGGCTCCAAGGAAGAGCGAACTCCCAAGGCTGGCCCTAGCGCTAGAGATGCTGGGAGGGTCGGGGCGGGTCCTCAGACTCAGGCCTTGGGTCTCAGGTCCACGTGGTAGGCTGGTCTGTGGGTGAGGGGGTGCCAGCCTAGGGTCCCTGGGGGCCTGGTCTCCTCCCCGCCCTAATTCCTTTCTAGGTCACCTCCCCAGTTACCATGGCAACCCCCAGCCTAATTACGGTGGCAGGAGGAGGCAGGGTGGGAAAGAGCCTGCTTGATAAAGTCAGGGTACAGCTCTTTACTCTCAGACCCCCCCCAACTGGCCTGACCCTGGGTTCTGCACAGACGCCCCTCTTGCCCTGTCCCCAAAGGATCCCGTTAATCACTGACATGTGACCAGGCGGTCCCCAAGGCTCTATAGCCAGTACCCTCCTTGCACCCCTCCCTGATTCAGCCACAGCGCCCGGCTGGGGTCCCCCATGGCCCACAGGCCCTCCTCTCTCCTGACACTTGGCAATCCCTGACTAGCTTGGGAAATTCAACAAACCAGAGCTGGGGCCTGGGCCTCCACAGCCAGTCCCCAGCGGCTCTGCTCGCCCCCGTCCTCCTGCTAGAAACTTTTCTCCTGCCAGAAGGTGAGCCCACAGGACTCAGAGACATTCCCCTCCACCCCCACGGACAGCTTGTGGCCTCCCGTCTCTTAAGACCTTCTCGGCCACCTCCCTCCACCTGGTGGGCTCTGCCCTCTCCGTGTCCTCTCCAAATCCTGCTCTTTCCCTCCTTCTGGAACCTCCGGTGGCCTTCCAGCCAGACTCAGGCCAGAGCCTCCTCCCTGCAAGGCCCTCTCTTCAAGTCCTCAGTTCTCACCCTCCTCCCCACCCGGCACCTCCACTCCCAGTGTGGGGGGAGGGGGGGTCGGAAAGGGAAGGAGCAGGGAGGGGGGCTGGGGTGACAAGAATTCAAAAGCAACAACAAAAAACAGGATCAAGAAAGAAGAAAGAAAGAAAAAACAACAACCAAAAAGCGAGAAGCTCTCGGGGGCAGATTCAACAAGAAAAGAAAAAAAAACAAAAAACAAAAAACCAAAAAGATCCGTTTTTTTTGGAAAAAAAGAAAAAAAGAAAAAAGTTCTTTGCATTTTTTTTTTCAAAATTTTGTGGTGAAACTTCAAGATATTGGGCCCTGTTTTCAAAAATTTCCAAATTCTTTAATTCGCTTCAAATGTTTGCGTTTTCTGCATCTGACAGGCTTTTGAAAATTGTAGGTTTGCTTCTGACGTTTCAATTGTGCCACCAATTTGCCAACTTAAATTTTTTTTTCCAATGTAGTTTTGCTCCCAATTAAAGTTTTTCTTTTTTCAAATGTTACATTTCGCAAGTTTCCAAACAGTCCAAATTCCTGTCAAACTCTAAACATTTTTATCCAATTATTTGGTGGTGTGGTTTGGTTTGGTTTTCTCTGAATTCCAATTTCTTTTTTCACTTATATTTTTGGCTGTGTTTAGCTTGGCTTGCAGGTTTGCTAGTGGGTCCAACATTGTTCAAATTTCGTTTGAAGTTTTCGTAATTCTTTTTTCCAATTATTACCAATTTTTCTTTTCTTTTCTTTTTCGGTTTTGGGTGGGAGAACGACTGCGGGGCCTGGAGGGCTGGGGGGGCGTTTACTTAGGGGCGGGGCCTCGAGCGTCCTCTAATCAGCAACACATGCAGCAGCGGGATTTTTAAATCTACCTGTGTCTGGCGGATTGAGCGTCGCCTCGTCACGTTTTTTTGTGAGCGGACCTAAGACCGGGAACACAAAACAGAGAAAAAAGGACAATTTTGTGGGGAAAGATGGGGGTGGGGGGGTGGTGGATGGGGAGGGGAGGACAGAAAGCAGAAAAGGGGAGGGTGGAGGGCAGAAAAAATAAGCCAAAAAAAGCAAAATTCGTTTGCAAGAAAAAGAAACCAAGAAAAGAGAAAAACGTTTCTACAACCCAAATTTGTTTCCCCTCCCCGGAAAAAGTCATGCCCCAAAGAAAAGGCTGGGTTTGGGGGGGTGGGGTGCCTGAGTGGGCTGAGGCCTGTTTTAAGACATATTGACTTGGCTTGTCGAAGTGTTTGCTAATTGCTGGAAACGAAACGGTGTTAGAGGTGGGGGTGGGGTGGGGTGGGGAGGGGAGGCCCACCCCAAGCCCAGGAGGCCAAGGCCAGCTGTGCCACCAGCGCCTCCACTCACGCAGGACCCTCTTCAGGGCCAGCCCCGCCCCTGCCTGCTCCCCCAGGCTGCGAGGGAGGGGCTGCGGCAGAAAGGACCCCCCTGGAGGATCCGGAGAGCAGAGCGTAGGATGGGGTTGGGGGCCTCCTGCCCCTGCAGCTCACAGCCCCTTCAAGCCCTCGGCTCCCCCTGGAGGGCTGGGGCCAGGTCAGCTAGGGCCGCCTGCCCGCCTGCCCAGCCTCTCACCCGGCCAGCATTCCTCTTCCATCCGCACTCAGGGGCCTGGCTTCTCACCCCACCTCCCCGATGTGGGGCAAAGCAGGGAAAGGGGTCATCAGGTCTTGCCCTCCACTCCACCTCTTCCCTCTGCACCCCCCAACCTCATCCCTCACCCAGGCCTACTCTCCCCCCACCAAGAACGGTCAACTACCCACTGGGGACATGAGCACCTCCCGCCCCCGCCCGACACTGCTCTAATGCCAGAAAGCCCCCCATCCCCAATTCAGGGTTCAGGCCACAAATAGGGAACAGGAAACACAGTGCCCTGAGCCAGCCGGACACATAAAGTGCCAGGAGGTGCTGGGAGGCGCGAAGTGTTCCCCTGGTCAAGGAAAGGCCCCAGGCTGGGCTCAGAGGTAGGTTCCAGGCTTCTTTCAGAATGGGGACTCAGTTGGGGGACAGCTGGAAGCCAGAAATCAGAGGGGATGCCCCTGCTTGGTTTCTGCTCATTGCCATGGGGAGGGATGGGTCGGCAAGCCTCTGGAAGGCTTCTCCCATCTGGTGATGATGGCCCCATAGGGACCCATTAGGATTAGGGTCTGCTCTCTACAACAGGATGGGAAGGGGATGAAGTCAGCGGGGAGTGTGTGCGCGTGCGTGAGAACAGTGTGTGTGTGTGTGTGTGTGTGTGTGTGTGTGCACACGCGCCTGCCCGAGTCAACCTCTCCCTTGCAGAGCAGGTGTGAAGACTCAGTGAGATCACCTGAACGTGTCAGGCCCCAGGCAGGTCTGTGATAAGTGCTGGTTGAAAATACAGAAGGTGTGGGCACAGGTGGTGCGGGGGCAGGTGGACACTGGGTGCGCACATGTTGGGGTGGACAGCCCACTGGCGGGAAGTCCCGGGTGGATGTTCCACGTGAGGGGTGAGGAGTCCCCCCACCGAGGGGGACTCTGGCGTGGACAGCCTACAAGGAGGCGGGAACGGGCCAGAGAGCCCGTGAGTGGAAAGCATGGAGATGGACAGGCTGTGTGGAGGGCCTGGGGTGCAGGGCAGGCTGCGGGGGTAGGTGGCCCATGAGAGGGCAGGGGGATGTGGAGTGGTGGCTCTCCTGTGGGGCGGTGCTGGTATTGGGGAGGACGTGTGGCACATACTGGGGTAAAGAGTCTATTAGGGTGCTTCGGATCTGGATGGGATTGGAGCGGTGATACTTGGGTGCATTGTGGGCACGGGTCGCTAGGACGCATGGTTTCCATGGGAGGGGTATTACTGTATTGGGGTGCACGGCTGATATGAGGAACGGAGGGTAG
The DNA here is from genome assembly GCF_023065955.2 of Ursus arctos. NCBI lineage: Eukaryota > Metazoa > Chordata > Mammalia > Carnivora > Ursidae > Ursus > Ursus arctos. The sequence goes on from NW_026622808.1 coordinate 10,039,126, forward strand.
ATGGTTGGTTCCGAGGTGCCGGGAGTGAGGTGTTAGAGTGCCCGATGGCGGGTAGGTGTAGGCTTGCTGGGTGTGCTGTCCCAGGCCGAGCTAGGACACAGGTGATCTCTAGGTAGAGTTGGGGTACGCAATGCTTGGGAAGTGTTGACACTGCTGGGGACTATGGTGTGAGTGGCCACGTGCAGGGTTATTGGGCGAAGGTCTCTGTATGGGTGTTACCGGGACACATGATCTATATCTGGGGCTGCCGGGGAGCATGGGTCTACGGGGCGATAGGGCGCAGTTTCCGAGAGGCGTTGGGGTGTGTGCTGTGTGCGAGCACCGGGAATTTGGATACGTGGGGCGTGGGAGCACACGGTCGGTGTGTAGACCCTGTGTGCTGAGGGACTGTGATTCCTGGTGGTTTGTGGCGTGTGGGCACAGGACGTGCGGGTATTGGGTGCCTACGGTGTCCATACAGGGGTTCCTGGGTACCAGGCCCATGTGTATAGTTGGCAGAAAATGGCCTGTGGGGGGTGAGGTAGGAGTGGGGTTCTCTGTGGAGGTGTTGGGGAGTTCAGGAGTAGCGACACTGAGTCCGAAGGATAACATGGCGGGGTGTTGGGGCCGGCCGAACTTCTGCTGAGTACCTCTGTTGGAGACAGCGGAAGGTACTCTGAAAGATACTCTGTGTGCTGAAGGTTGGCTCATGGAGAACTTTCCAGGGGAGTGTGCTGGGGGCTGTGGCGAGCTGGACGGCTCCTTCACCAGGAGAGCCGGCCCCGGGGTCCCAGAGCCCGGAGGGAAGGATGTTCTCATGGGGATGGGCAGGCTGTGCTGTGAATGAGGGGTCCTCCCTGATCCTTCAGGGGTGCTAGGGGTTAGGGGACAGAGCTTTCGGAAGCAGAGGCGCTAAGCTCGGGGGAGGCGCTGGGGATGCGATGTGATAGACGGAAGGGTGCCCGGGCACACCGGGAGGAGAAAGGGGGCGTCCCTGTTGTCTCTGAGGTGTAAAAGGAACCCAAGTGGGTACTCCTCAGGGACAAGCCCAGGCCTGAGGCTGGGAGCTGGGGCAGCGCTGGAGTGGGTGTCTGCGGGGGAGAGATGCTGCCCGGGCCAGTAACCCTCAGGGGCCACTGTGTGTGTGCCTTGGCGGGGAGGGGTCTGCACGCCCAGCTCGGTACCTGCCGCTCACTCTGCGGGCACAAGGACCTTCTGGGGTGGCTGTCTGGAGGAGTTCCTGCGACTGCCTGGCAGGCCCCGTCCCACCCTTGGGGGACACGCAGAGCCTGCAGGGACACGCGGCCTCTGGCGGCCCCCACCGAGGCCCAGCTCAGGGCCGGGCGCAGCCGGGGCGCCTGGGGGCCTGCATGCGCGCGCGTGGGCTGCGTCCGTGGGGTCCCCAGCCTGGTGCCCGTGCCCTTACCGTCCTCGGTGGGCACGTAGAGGTTGAGATACAGGCAGTCCTCGCTCTGGTTCTGCACATAGGTGGCGGCCGCCTCCAAGTTGTCGGTGAACCACACAGGCAGCATGATGGCGGGCAGCGCCCCGTGCAGGTTCTGCGGGCAGGCGGGCGGCAGGGTGGTGGCGTTGCGCACGCCGGGCCACGAGGCGGGGGCCTCGGGCGGCTGGAAGCGGCGGGCGCCCAGGGGTGGCGTGGCGTAGGGCACGCCCAGAAACTGCACGACTGGGCCCAGGATCTCGTTGTTGAGCTCGCGCCGCACACCGCGCACTCGCCCATAGGCCGTGTTCACCACTGGGAAGCGCTCCTCCCCGAGGCTGCTGAGGCCCAGGCCCGGGCCGCCTGGGGAGCCGCTGCCGGGACCCCCTCCCCCCCGTTGAGCCCCTGCCAGCCCCACCAGACACAGCGCCAGGAGCCACATGCTGATCGGGGGACCCCCCCTCCCTCCCCGGGACCCCCCCCCTCGGAGAGAGAGAGAAGGGGGGGGAGAGGGAGGGAGGCCCCCCCTCGCCCCAATAGGGAGGAGGGGGCGCGGGAAAGGAGGGAGGAGGGGGGTGGGGAGGGACCTGGGTTAGACTGGACAGAGAAAGGTTCTGTTCCTCTCCATGGAGGGGGCAAGGGGTGGGGAAGGGGAAGGAAGTGGGAGAAGGTGAAGGCAGGCCCGACCTGCAGGGAGGAGGGACGGGGTATGCAAGAGACAGACAGACAGAAAAATACAGAGAAGTGGAAGAAGGGAAGGGAAATTGGACAGGGCAGACAGAAGGGAACAGGGAAACAAGAGACAAGTGGTTAGTGACTTGGAATTCAGACCAAGTTGGCCCCCTTCTTCCACCCTCAGGCCCCCTAGCACATCCCCCCAACCCCAGCAACTCCCATCCCCAAAGCAGGGACCCAGATAGAAAAGTCTAAGGCTAGGAATAGGGTCAGGACATGGTAAACCCCCAGGACAGAGCCAGAGGAGGGGGGCCAGCTCCCCAGACCCAGCATGCCCCCCACCCTTCCAGCTGCTTTCTCCCTCCCAGGCAGGCTCTCCTCAGGGACTCAGGAGTCCCAGTTCCCACCTCCCTAGGAGGGATGAGATAGACAAGGAAGAGAAAATAAAAATACCAAGTCATTAATTAGCAGGAAGTGGCAGGTTTGTTTATATGTGTTAATTACTCCTGAGCTATAATTTCATGGCACTGAACCCCCACCCCAGGCCAGACTCGGGCCTTTCTTGGGACCACACAATCCCAGCACATTTTCCTCCCTTCGACAGCCCATTCCCTAAGGATCTGTGCAGCGGGGCGGGGGGGGGGGCACTTTCCCCCAGGTCTTCCTCATTTCTTCCATCAGAAGTTAAGGTGCCTTGAGGCAGGGGCTAGAGTAGGGAGGTGATGCTGCTGGAGGGGCAAATCCGGGGACAGATGCGTGATCCTGCAGCCGGTTGCTGGGCGACGGGATGCTGCCCCGCTATGTTACCTCGGCAACCGGCTGCAGCTTTAACCCTGGAGGGGGGTCTGGGGGAAGAGAGGAAGGGGCTGCCTTGGTTATAGGGTACATTCAGGGCAGGAGAGCAGAGGCATGAGTCAGAATGCTAGAGTTTTACCCAACCTTAGCATAGAGAAAGAAGTGTGTATGTTGAGGGGAGCGGGAGATTGGGGCATAGAGAACCCTAAAAGATCCGCCTCTTGCCCCTTGTTGGCCAATCAGAGCCTAGCCCTAGTGACCAGGCCTCTGGCTGGGGAGAAGGGGTGCTGAGGTGGGTTTGGAGGGCATCAGATGCAGCCACTGAATGCCCCCCTCCCACAGTCTTGAACAGCCTTGGACCCCAGATGCCTCTTCCAAGCATGCCGCTCTGACCCATGTCCTGGGGGCAAACCTCGGCTTTCTTTCTGTCCCATCCCAGCTATTTACCTCCCCTTCCCCTTGCCAGCCCCCCACAGTTGCTGCTCTGATGCCTGGATGCTCAGGACAGCAGGGGCAGGACAAGAGACAAGATCAGACCAAAGGGGCAGACACCCGGGTCATTTCAGCAAGCCCCCCCTGCCCCCTCCCAGCCGCCAGAGCTGTTTGCTGACGCGGGGCTTTCGGAGCCAGGCGCCAGCCCGCGGGTGGCTCTCTGCAGGTGTCAATTTATTCCAGAGATGAGGACACAGGAATCCTTACCACACACACCCAGTCATGCCCTCCCCCTCTTCAGGTCCTCTTAAGCTCCTGTCCCCCCATCAGCAGGAGCGGCTTGGGGCTGGCTCCCTCAGGATCTCCTCTGTCCCTACTGGGCTGGGTTCTGCTTCCATAGCCCCACCACCCCCTCCCCCTCCTACTAACACTGTCTGCCTCTGCCCCCCCCCCCCACTTAAGGTACTTTGGGCCCCTGGCCTCCTGGCTGCCAGCTTCTCTCCCTTCTTGCCTCCCACTGGAGCCCTCCCCCCATCTCTCTCCCCTCCATAGCGCTCCCTCAGAACATCTTTCCCGGCCTCTTCCAGCTTGCTCCGGCTTCTGCCTTCAGTCCTTTTCCATCTCTCTCCTCTACCTCTCCCTCCTCGCCCGTTTCTCATCTCTCTCTCTCCTTCAAACCTCTTCCCCACGTTTCTCCCTTAAGCCCCTTCTATCTCTCTCTCTCCCTCTTCCCTCTCTCCTACCTCTGTCTCCCCCATTTTCTCTCCCCATCTCTGTCTGCCACATCTTGCTCCCCCTCCTTCTCCTTATCCCTCTGCCTTGCTCTCTCCATTCCTGCCCAGGCCTGACTCCCCCAGCCGGGGAGAATTGAGGGAGGGGGGCTCAGGCCGCAGGCCCCCTCCCCTTCCTGCAGTGGGGAAAATGGCTTGGCCGGGAAGGGGAGAAGGAGGGGGAGGGGGAGATGGGAACACACGGGGTCTGTGGGCCCATTCAAAGGATCATTCATGGGCTGGAGAGAGGCAGAGACAAAGAGACCGAGACGCAGAGACACGGCGAGAGCATCCCTAGGCGGAGACACGCAGACAGAGCAGGCTGGGGGGAAACCAGGCGCAGGGAGAGAGATGGGGAAAAGGAGACCCCAGTGGACCGCCACGCACCCCCCTCCACCCGGCCCGGCTTAGCTCCTACCTGGCTCAGCCCTGGGGCCGTGGTGCCTCCATCCAGGGCTCCGAGTAGGGGGCGGACGGGCTTCGGGAGGGGGGCGGCGGCCTCTGAGCCCCCGCGGCCCCGCAGGCCCAGCCCCCGCCAGCAGCGCCTCACCGGGCGGGGGAGGGGGATCGCCCCAGCCCCGGGGGGCGGGGCCGGGATCCAGTCGATCCCCGGGGAAAGGAGAGGTAGGGGATGGGGTCAGGAGGAACCCGAGAACAGGGAACCCCGCAGTGGGGCCGGCGGAGCGAAGAGGGGGCAATGAGAAAGGACTGGACTGGGGATCCACTGGCTCCGTGGGCCGGCTTCGAGGGACCAGAAGGTGGTACAGGCGGAAGATCCTAAGGGATCGGGTGCGGGAGGAGGTGTCCACGGCAATCCCCAGGGGCCCGGAGCCCGGGAGCGCAGGATCCGCGGTGCAGGGGCAGGGATCCAGCCGGAATCCTCGGGGAGGGGGAGGGATCTAGTCGATCCCGAGGGCGGGCGGGAGGGGGAGGTCCAGGGAGTCAGAGGAGGGCGGGAGCCGATTCTGGAGCCCCGGGGTGGGGGTCGGCAGTGCTCCTAGGAGGGGAAGCGGGGGTAAGGGGGAGGCTTCGGGGGACGCTCAGCAGCCAGGAGGCCCGGACTCCTGGCTCCGCGCGCCAGGGCCCACCCGCCCCGCGTCCATCCCAGCCCGAGAGTGATGATCCGCCGGCGGAGCAGCCGCAGCAGCCCCGCGCGTCACCGCGCGGCCGCCTCCCCCGCCCCCTGCGGAGAGAGCGGCGCACACCCCTCGCTCGCACCCGCCTGCCCGCCCGCCCGCCCTCCAGAGTGTAGGGGGATTGGAGAAGGTGGAAGGGGGCGGGAGCGGACAGACCGACGGATGGACGAAGCGGGCCGGGGCAGGGTGGAGACATCCCCCCCTCCCTAGGTCTCCCACCCTCGGGGCTCTGGGGGTTGGTGGGTTGGGGGCGGGTGGGGGGGGGGTGTGAACTAAGGGGGCGGGGCATCATACGAAGAAGGCGGGGTCTTGCATATATGGGAGGGGCAATCTCGACAGTGGGCGGGGCCTGGTGGCAATGGGTGGGGCTTGGCTATCTGAGCGGCCGCCTCTTTTTGGGAGTGGGTCTGGTTTAAAGCTGAAAAGGAGGAGCCAGTGGGGAAAGGGGCGGAACTTTGCATGGGGACGGGGATCTTTGGAAATTGGCAGGAGGTGGGGGGGGGTAGGTGTTAGAAGAAACGATCAACTTTGAAAGTGGGCCAATCCATGACGCAAATCCTCTAGTCCCGCCTCCCAACCCCGCCCCTCACTGTCCCGCTCCTCCGCCCCTAATTGGTTCTCGTTTCTCCGCCCGCCAGACAGCTTCGCCACTCAGCAGAGGTTTTACAAAGGCGCAAGTACCCGGGTGAGGACCTGAACGCTGAAATGAACACGGCCCGGATTGGGCACCTGTGGACATCATTTGCATGGGAGGCCGGGATTGGCTGGCCTCTTGGGTGGCCTGGGCGGTGTTGGTCCGGCGCGTGACCATCCACTGCCATGGCCGGGCTGGGGGCTGCGTTCCGCCGCTTGGGCGCCTTGTCCGGAGCCGGGGCCTTAGGCTTGGCCTCCTACGGGGCGCACGGTCAGGGGGTTGGGGATGGAGCTCACACTGCGCTGGAGAAGACCTTTGGCGGGAGGGGGTGGGCGTCTAGTGCAGGGGCGGGGTCTGTGGGAAGTGCCAGACAGCCTTAGGAGCCCTAACCCTTTTAAAGCCCCCCAGCCCGGTCCAGTTAGGTTCCCAGAAGTGCCCATGCGTGTTCCTACCAATCAGAATCCCCCTGGGGACATTCCTTATCGCCAGTGTCCACCTGGGTCCCGCCGGGGGTTGGGGCGGTCGAGGCTGGTGCTCCGACTGGTAACCTTTGCCTCTCCGTCCACAGGCGCCCAGTTTCCGGATGCCTACGGGAAGGAGGTGAAGTAACCGCTCTGGGGCTCCCCAGCTTCCGGGTTTCCGAGCCCCCAAAGTCTGGGGTCACCGCGGGAAGCAGGGGAGGGGCGGAGCGCGGGGCTCCGGAGCGCCGAGAGCGGCCAGCCTGAGCCGTGGGTGCCTGAGGGAGAGGCCAGCCGGGACTTCAGTTGGGGGCCAAACGGGATGCAGGCTCCAGAGTGGCTTAGGAAATGCACCCCCCCCACCACCTTTCTCTTTTTCTTACAGCTCTTTGACAAGGCCAACAAACACCACTTCATACACAGCCTGGCCCTGTTAGGGGTGCCCCATTGCAGAAAGCCCCTCTGGGTAATCTTACCCCCGTGCCCAGCCTTGACCGAGCCCCACCCGCTCCCTTTCTGTCTGCCCTTCTCTTACTGGCCTGTATTCTTCCTTGTGTCTCCTTCAGGCCGGGTTACTGCTAGCCTCTGGAACCACCTTATTCTGCACCAGCTTTTACTACCAGGCTCTGAGTGGAGACCTCAGCATCCAGACTTTGGCCCCTGTGGGAGGGGGCCTGCTCGTCTTGGGCTGGCTTGCCTTGGCTCTTTGAGCTTCCTTGTGTTCGATTTCTGGGTACTTTGAGAGTTGGAGCAGTGAGGGGATTAAAAGAAAGGCAAATAAAGAACTTGAGTCTTTGTTCATCTTGGAGGAAGAAGGGTAGGGATTGTCAACCTCTGGACTCCCTCCCTTTCCTAAGACTGAATCGTGGGTCTGGGGATTCTGTTCACTTCAGGTTAACTTGTGACGAGGTTTTTAAACCGGTGGGCATCAGAGTCATAGAGAGTGCTTGAAATAATGCAGTCTTACTGAAGTGCTCTTTGGGGCCCAGGATTCTGTATTCTAATAAGCTTATCATGTGGTTCTGATGCTCACTAGAATTTGAAGATTACTGTAGGGTTTTCAGCCCTGTCTGCCCACAAATTTATTGAGCCCTCACTCTAGCAGTCAAGGCAGCAAGGAGGGGGGGCGTTAGTTGTAAAATACTTTGGGGTCCAACACAGGGACAGAGCATCATGTATGGGGGGGTCAGAAAATGCTTCACAGTGCTTGAGATGATCCTGTTGTGTGGAGGAGACCGTGAACAGAGACAGAGGTGGGGAAGGGAGGAGTAAGGGGCTCCCAGATCTTCCGTGTGGGGTTGGCGGAATTTCTGAGTTAGGCAGGAGAGTGAGAAAAGGTGGCTAGGTAGGCGGGAGCGGCACCCACAGCAGGTAGGAAACCAGAAGAGATGTAGGGGGCCGCCAGGGCTCATTAGGTGTTCATCACGTATCAGACACACATTACAAGGAAATTAACTCTGAACAAGATAGACGCCATCCTTTCGCCGTGGAGTTTGCCGTCTAGGAGTAGAAACGGACTCGAACAGCTCAACATACAGATGTGTCGGTGTGAGTTGTGCTTTGTGCTTGAAGGAAAAGAACAGGGAGGCAGGGGGACAGTGGGGTAGCGGAGGGAGTGTTCTCTTAGATGGGAAGGCCTCACAGAGGACGTCCCTTTGAAGCAGGAGCCAACCAAGTACAAGTTTGGAGGGGAAGTGTATTCTAGGCAGAAAGAAGAGCCTTTGGAATGGACCAGAAAGGAGCAGTTCAAAATCCTCGAGGCAGGAGAAAATCAGGTGCATTGGAGAAGGAGCAAAACCAGTGTGGCTGGTGGGTGGTGATGAGGGGCCCCAGATGCTCATGCGGGCCTTAAATCCATGGTTTTCAAATTTTAATGAAAGTTAGAACTGCTATGTATACATACGTCAGCCTGGTCACTTTCCATTTCCGTGTATGTTTCATCAAGTGCAGATCTGTGTGGTATGTTGGAGGTGTGTGCCTAACTTTTCTAAAGGTGTGCATTCTAAAAAGTGTGGACCGTTTCTCTAAATGAGAGGATTTTTAGGTGATCTTGAGCCCTGTATCTTCCATTACAATCTGAATACTTTTTTTTCAGTTAATTTTTCTTTTAACTGTAATCCATAAGAGGAGAGAATGGCATCCCGTAGAGTCATGTGACTTGAACACTACCTTTCTGAATTAGTGTGATCTGAATACTTTTAAACCTAGAAGCTGTCTCCCGCCCTAGTCCCTACTGAGCTCCAAAGTCCTGTAGCAGCTGCAGTGTGCCAGAATGTTCTGTGGGGACCTGAAGGACGAGGTGATGCGAAGGGGGAGGAGTTGTGTTCCAGACCAAGGTAGGAGCTTTTGAGGCAGCCCTGAAGCAGATGAGAGCCCAGTGCATTTGAGACCTGAAAGAATTCTTGGTGGCCAGGGGCGCCTCGGTGACTTAAGCATCTGCCTTCAGCTCAGGTCTTGATCCCAAGGTCCTGGGATCGAGTTCCGCATTGGGATCCCCGCTCAGCAGGCAGTCAGCTTCTCGTTCTCCCTCTGCCTGCAGCTCCCCCTGCTTGTTCTCTCTCTGTCTGTCAAATAAATAAAATCTTAAAAAAGAAAAAAGAATTCCCGATGGCTGGCTTGAAGACCAGGAGGGGGTCGTAGTGAAAAATGTGGATTCTAGGGGCCAAATGCTGGAGGGCCTTGGGCTGAGATGTTGGGCACTCTTCTGAGGGCACTGGGGAGCCACGGAAGAATTTATATCCCAGGAGGAGGCATGATTTGAGGTGTATTAGTAGAAGATCAGGATATTTCTTCATTTTAGTGAAGACTAAAATACAACCTCAACGGGACCCCCAGAGTGGCCCAGAGTGCCCTTCACAGAGCAGCACTGAATCCCCAGGCTCCAAGCTCCTATTCCAGGGCCCTTGCTGCTTTTCCATCCCTCACCCCAGGCAGCGTGTGGGGTGCAGGCAACCTCCAGGTGGAGGAGACCCCAACATCCAGAACGGCCTCCCTCCCTGTAAAGTGATCCCTAATACCTTAGCTTTGACCCTGCCAGTGGGCGGGGCTCTTGGGGAACCAAGACAAGCAAGGCCTGCTTGGTAATTAGTCCTTATTATCGCTGCACATTGTGTCCAGTTCTCAACGGTCCTACAAGGTAGCGGGAAGTGAAGCTAGCAGGGGTGAAGCAACTTGTTCTGTATCATAGCCCGGTGTAAGCTGGGATTCAAACTCTCTTCTGTCCAACTCCCAGAGTTCTTTCCTTCTTGTACACCGGAGACACTCAAACTTCAGCAGTGAAGACAGACCCTAGCAAAAAATAATTTGGTACAATGAGATCAGTGTTACATGTAGATACCAGGGTGGGCTCCTTTTGCTTTGGGGGACTGGTAAGGCTTCTGTCCAGCTGCTGGGGTTCAGCATGAATAGTTCACCAGAAGAAAACGGAACAAGTCAAGAGGGAGAGCAGGAGTTCCTGGAGCTCAGGATGGAGTGGGCAGGCAGGAAATGACAGAACAGGAAGAACAGAGCCTGACTACGAAGGGCCTCCTGGGCCAACCAGAGTCAGCTTTGCTTGCCCTTTCACTCATATTCTGTATCCAAGCAAACCATCCAGGCCTGTTGGCTAAATGTGTAACGAGAATCTGACCACTTCTCACCACCTGCATTTTTGCCACTCAGACCCCTGGTGCAAGCCTCCATCACATCCCACGTAGCTTTCTGCAAGAACGTCCTTCTGCCCTTGCCCACCTACAGCCTACTCTGGACAAAGCAGCCTGATAGGGACCCTGTATCACCGCGCTCCTCAGCCTTAGCTGCACATTAAAGTCTTTAGGGAATTCTCAAAAAGTTCTACTGTCTGCACCTTACCCCGGATATTCTAATTGAGCTTTATAGGACCTGGGGCCCACGCAGAGGTGTCTTGTAAAGCACCCAGATGATTCTCTCTTGTGGCCAGAGCTGAGGACCCCTGATTGAGTATGTCAGTCTCATGTCTCTGTCCAAACCCTGCGACCCTTCCCATCTCAGTCAGAGTCCAATCCGATGGTCTGCAAGGTCGTATGTGACCCAGGCTCCTGTGACCTCTCTTACTTCTTCCTGGCTCATTCCATGCCAGCCACGTTGGCCTCCTTTCTGGTCATTGAGCAAGTAAGACACACTTCTCCTTCTGGGCTTTGCCTTTGTCGTTGCCTCTGCCTGAAACGTCCTTCACCAGAAGTTGGCCTGGCTCCATCCTTGACCTTCTTTCGGTCTTTGCCCAACTACCACCTTCTTGGTGGTACCTTCCTCGTCCACCGTCTTTCGCAGCCCCTGCCCACCGCCCTGTAGACTCCTTATCTTGCTCTGTTTTTCTTCAGAGCACCTGTTACCATCTGTCTTCTAGTGTATTTTACGTTATCGGTCTCTTCTCTACTAGAACACCGGCCCCAGGCCGTCAGCAATTTTTGTTAATCTCTTTTTGTTACTGCTGTATATTCCTGGGCGCCTGGGTGGCTCAGTCGGTGAAGCGTCTGCCTTCAGCTCAGGTCATGATCCCAGGGTCCTGGGATCGAGTCCCGCATGGGGCTCCCTGCTCAGCGGGGAGCCTGCTTCTCCCTCTGCCTCTGTTGCTCCCCCCTCCCTGCCCGTGCTCTCTAATAAATAATCTTAAAAAAACTAACAAAAACCTGCTGTGTATTCCTATCAAATGCTGGCTGACACGGAGTGGGTGCTCACTAAATCTTTGTTGAATAACTGAATGTTCATATGTTTCGGTGGATGCTGGCCCAGGGCTCGGGCCATGTCCACTGTGAGGTGCTAAGGGATACCAGGGGAGAGGTCAGGCACTTGGGTCTGAAGCATGTGATGACGGAAGCTCTGGGAGCAGCTGACCAGCCCAGAGGAACATGGACATAGGGGCAAAGGAGCCCCAACTCCGAACCTGCTTCTCCCTGTCCATCTTGAGGGGTGACACCTCCGCCTGCCCAGTCACCAGACAGGGTCCTGGGGTCATTCCGAACTCCTCACCTCCACATCTCAGCCCTCAAGTTCTATATTATTGTCTAAGTACCCCCAATCTGCCACTTCTGTCCGCACTAAAACAGCATCCTCTCCTCCCGGCTGTCAGCGACCCAGCCCGGGGCCTCCATGGTCCACCTTGTGCTTTAAGCGGTTTTTCTAAAACACAAATTTGACCTTCTCCTTGGGTCTTAAAATCTTTCGGTGGGCTCCCATGCGGTCCCTGAGGCCAGGTCCCGGCTCCCGCCAGGCCTTCCATACACGTGGGCTGGCCTCCCTCTCTAAACTCCTCTCTTGCCGCTTGGCCTATGGGGCCCAGGGCTCAGGGCTTCCTCACACCTGCGGGCCTCTGCTCAGGACCCGAGCTTTCCTGCCTACCGCGCTGCCTCCTCTGGCCCCCCAACCTCCCTGCACGCGCACTCATTCCTGACACCGTTTGGCGGCCTGTCACCCACGTGGCCAGGGGTTCCTGCACGCAGTACTGTGGTTGCGAGGTGTCTGTGTGGGTGACTGCGGCGTCACGGAGAGGAGCCCGCGAGGCAGCCCCCGGGAGGCAGAAAGGGAGCCGGGGGCCAGTCCTAGAAGCCAATGAGGGAGTGTGAAGGGTGTTCCGCTGCGTCAGCTGGGCCCGAACCGCCCTTGGGAGGAGGAGCCTGGGGTCCAGCGCCGCGCAAGCTGCCCTCGCTTCCCACCCAGGGACACTGAGCCCTCCGCGCCCGCAGAGCTGCCGGGGTCGCAGGGCTAGGTCTCCGCCGGCGGCCCTCCCCAGGCGAGCGTCCTCCGGCCTGGGGCGGCAGAGCGGAAGAGGAGGGGGACGCCGACCGCCCCCAAAGAAGCCAGGGGTCCACGGTCCGCGGCCCCGCGGAGAGCCGGCCTCCTTTCTGCGCAGGCGCGCCGCCCAGACCGGGCGGGGCGGGGCCTGGACGGGTCGAGGGGCGGGGTCAGATCCCGGGCCCGCCTCCACGAGCTCCTGTGAGCCACCGAGTGCTGGGCACCCCAGCTATTCTAGGGGCTTCAGGTGAGCGGGGGGCACCGAAGGGTCAGGAGGCCTCCCTGGAGGTCGGGCCGTTGGTCGGGCCGCGGGTCCATCTGTCCTGCCGTCTGCCCACAGCCGCCTCAGCGGAGAATGGGAGAACAAAGGGAGGGGGCGGTTCTGGGGCCCCCGAGGGAATCCAGGGTCCCAGGTACCCCGCCCTGCCCGCTGACACTTTCGGTTTCTCCCTGAGTCAGAGGCGCCGCCCGAGAGACCCTGGGCCGGCGCCGGGCGCAGCTGCCTCTCCGCGTTTGCCTGTCCGTCTTTGTGTCTGTCTCTGTGTCTGTCCGGCTGTGCCCGAACTTGCCTCCACCTCTAAAACTAAGCCTCCCGGACACCCCGGCATCCCGCGAACTCTCGCCCCTCTCCCATGGCAGGTAAGTGGGCGCCAGGCTGAGGGTCTCCGTTATCCCCCCACGGACTTGGGAGCTGGGCGTCGAGCACATCCTCCGGGAATGTGCTCCGACTGGCTGCGTGGGGCCCCTCCCTTCCTCCCGGGGAGCCACCGCCCTGCTCCCCCGCCCCATCTTTCTCAGCCTCTTCCCATCGCATTTCCCCCGCAGCTTCGCGGCCCGTGGCCGAAGGGGAAGGGGGATGAGGCCGCGGGTCCCTTTCTAATCCACTCCTGTCCCCCCAACAGGCTACTTGTCCCCCAAAGGGCACGCCCCTTCACCCCCACCTCCTTACCCTGTGACCGCTGGGTATCCGGAGCCGGCGCTGCACCCCGGGCCCGGGCCGGCGCCAGTGCCCGCCCACGTACCCGCCCCTGCGCCCGGCTTCTCTCTCTTCCCCTCGCCCGGCCCGGGAGCCCCGGGGCCTGCCGTCCCGTTCTTGCCATTGCCGGGGGTGCCTTCTGGCCTCGAATTCCTGGTGCAGGTGAGTGGGAGGGAGGAGGGGAGGAGTGGCGAGGAGGGGACCCTGGCGTCCAGGCCGGCCAGCTGACATCGGCGCCCACCCTACTCTCTTTGCAGATCGATCAGATCTTGATTCACCAGAAGGCTGAACGAGTGGAAAGTGAGTGGAAGGAGGAGTAGGTTGGGGCTCGTGGAGGGGGCAGAGAGAGTGGGCTCTTGGCGGAGGGGGGGGGGAGTGCCCGTGCCTGAGTCTCAGCGTGCCCCCCCCAACCCCCGGCAGCGTTCCTAGGCTGGGAGACATGTAACCGGTATGAGCTGCGTTCGGGGGCCGGACAGCCCGTGGGTCAGGCGGCCGAGGAGAGCAACTGCTGCGCGCGTCTGTGCTGCGGCGCCCGCCGGCCCCTGCGTGTCCGCGTGGTGGACGCGGGAGATCGAGAGGTGCTCCGCCTGCTCCGCCCCCTCCACTGTGGCTGCGGCTGCTGCCCCTGCGGCCTCCAGGAGGTGGGCGGGGAGGGCTGGGGCCAAGGAGGGGTTTGGGTGGGGGGCAGGCCGTGGTAGGGAGGACCATTGACGGAACGTGGTCCGCTTGGAATGAGGCGCAGGCGCGGGATGAAGCGCGGTCCGGGTGGGCGTGGGCAGGTGGGATGGGAGGTCAGTGAGGAGAGACAGGGGACGGCCTGACTGGTGAGAGCTTGGGCGGGGGGCCCTGGCTCGGCAGTGACCCTGTCTGCCTCCCACTCCAGATGGAAGTCCAGGCTCCCCCTGGCACTACCATTGGCCACGTGTTACAGACCTGGCACCCCTTCCTCCCCAAGTTCTCCATCCAGGATGCGGACCGCCGCACGGTCCTGCGCGTGGTGGGGCCCTGCTGGACCTGTGGCTGTGGCACGGACACCAACTTTGAGGTACCAGGAATAGGGGGAGATTCCCGGGACTTTCATTAATCAAGATGGCAGCTTCTATGAGGCAGGATGGCCAACACAAAGGTCAAGACCCTGAGCTCCTCAATCCAAATCCACTGTGACTCCTACCACACATGTAGTGACCCTCCATTCAGAAAGGCACACCCCTGTGCTCTTAAGAACTGAAAGCTTGGCAAAGACGGTTTCATCTTAAGGACCAATGCTGCTTGTTGCCCGCAGCCCTGCGTGGAAGTGTCTATGGCCAGGCCTGATTGCGGGCAAGTCCGCTGTGGGCTGGCCCCGTGTGGCTGCTATGCGTGAGTTTGTGAGCCCAGACCCGGGAGCAGGCAGCAGTTTAACTTGCCAAGACCCTGTGGCTTGCCCTGCCAACCTAGAAGTCCAAACAGCCCCTCCAGCCTGGAATCCAGGTGATAGATATCCCTGCCATCATGCATTTCTAGCATCAGCCTGGAGAACCCAAGTGGTGACACTTTCAGGGTGCGGCTGGGGACGTACCTTTGTTTCTAGAAGACAGAGGCATCTCACAGACACTTGAGTTCTTTAAGGGATAATCACCAGTGCAGATAAGGGAGAAATAACAGGTGGAAGCCCGCAGACTTTCCAAGGCTTCTGATGAGGTGTCTGACCTAAGCCTACTTTTAAAAATCGAGTCACCTTGGTAGGTGGGTGGAGGTTGCATGATGGGAAGATCACCAGGCGAGCTCCGGATGGGAACGTGGAGACGGGGCCGTCACAGGGCCAGTTTTCCTTTTACATAATTATGAAGGATCTCTATGTGGGGCTGCACTTGGGACCCCAGGGTTGGCCAGGAGAGGCCCTGCCCAGCTTGAGACTGGTCCGCAGGAAGTGCCCCAGCCTGGGGGGCAGTGGGGGAAGGCGAGGGGAAGGGCATCGTTCTAGCCACTGAAGATTAAGCCTAGGAAAAGGACCAGGCAATTACTGTGAATCACCACCCACGGCAGCAAGGCCTGTTGCTGCTGGGCCCAGAGAAGCCCGTGGAAGTTCATGGTCCTCACAGGCCACTTACTGCCACCCCCACACCCCCATAGCTGGGCTTGGATCCCCTCTGGATGAAGTTTGCATGCGACGCTGGACAGGTCCCTTCCTACTTGGCAGATTAGAGGAAAGGCTCCCCTTCGTGCAGCCACAGCCTTCCAGAAGCCTGGCTGGCTGATAGAGCGCAGCCTGCCCAGCCCTTCTTGACCAGGTCACTGTGGTCAGGGCACCCACTGCGCCAGCCGTGGGTGGCCGGTACTTTGGTAACCCAAACAAACCCAGCAGGCAGCCGCACACTGAGACAAGTGCATCGCGCTTCCACGTCTCCCACCACTGATGCTCCATTCTCGCGGATGGCCTTTCAAGAGCAACCCATCAGAGCTCGAATTCTGATTTTTGCTATACACACGCAGCGTGACCTAGGGTGCCTCAGTTTCCCCCCATGTCACACGGAAAGCCCAGGCTGTTGGAAGGATTCCCTGAGTGGAGAGCCTGCACGGTTCCTGCGGGGTGATGGTGGGTGATCAGTCACACCCTCCCCAGTTGGGTCCTGCCCCCCCCCCCCACAGGTGAAGACCCCGGATGAATCCCGCAGCGTGGGCCGCATCAGCAAGCAGTGGGGGGGGCTGCTCCGAGAGGCCCTCACAGATGCAGATGACTTTGGCCTGCAGTTCCCCCTGGATCTGGACGTGCGGGTGAAGGCGGTGCTGCTGGGAGCCACATTCCTCATCGTGAGTTGGCTGCCCCGCCTGGCCTCCTGCTCAGAGAGGGTTAGGGACACGGACTTTATGGGGGCTTGCGGTGCCTGATCTGGGGTGCGAGAGCTGAGCTAGGCCCGCCCAGCCAGCTCTGTTGACAGTGCCCTCTCCTCAGGACTACATATTCTTCGAGAAGCGAGGAGGTGCTGGGCCCTCGGCCATCACCAGTTAGAGGCCACCTCGGGGTGAGGAGACCATCACCTCAACCGGGATCCAAGATGGCGGCCTGTCCCAGCCCCTCCTCAGAGGCAGCCCCTTCCCTTGATGCGCACTGCAGGGGACAGACAGGGATGCCTGAGAGTTTAGGGGCCATGGTGCCCTACTCCTACCCTAATTCCCTGGCCTCCTTCACCTTGGACCCCAGAGAAGGGTATGTAGGAGAGCCCTTCCCTCGCGACCTCCCACCACTGGCGAGCCCCCAGCACACACGCATATCAGCTTTCAGACTCTCCCTCCCCTCCCCTTCCTCTCCTCCCGTCAGGCCTCTGCTCCAGACATGGTCTGTGGAATCCAGAGCCCTGGGGTTTTCTGACAGAGCTGGGGTGGGACAAGGGACGCAGCACCAAAGATGGCGGGTATGACCGTTCTCTCCCCACACCGGCTTGGCCAGTGAGTTCGGCCTCAGACTGTGGCCCTCTGCGGGGATCCCCGCCTCCCCGTCAACGGCCGTGGGGCCTACCCTCTGGTGCCCACTTCCTTGCCCCTCGGGCCCTGCCCACAGCTAGCGCTCACTGCAGCTCCCGTGCCTTACGCAAGCACCCCATCCTCTCCCCACCCTGGGAAGGAGGCTGCATCTTTGTATGTCATATTCATATAAACTTTGTAACTTTTTGGATACTGGAAGATGTATGTAATGGGAGAGAGTAGAAGAGTTGGTGCGGGAAGAAACCAAGGGAACTCGGACAGCTGGGCTGGGAGGGGGCTGGCCCGTTTCATCATCCAAGCTGCCAAGGTCCAGTGTCCTTGAGTTCAAGAGGGCAACGTCATCCTTCATCATGGCCCTGGACCGAGCCAAGGCAGTTTGGGCCACGTACCCCCAATCAGTCTGGTTGCCTCTACCATCCAAGATGGCTGCTCCCACAGAGTCCGGTGTGGTAGCTGATGGCCGCTCGGGATGGCTATTCCTGAGGTCCGGAATGCCCACTTGCTCATTCTCTGTAGCAAGTGGAAGCTTCCTGTGCATGTGATGTGGGGCAGCTCTGTCCCTCCAGCCCTCTTGGTTGGGAATATGGTAGGCAGACTGGACTAGATCCTTCTGTGAACCGGCCAACGGAGCTGGAGCCCTCAGAGGCCAAGGGGCACAGGGGGAGATGCTCTCAGGGCCCGGCCCCGGGCTCCTCCTGTACCTGCCGACCCACACGATCTCTTCGGGTGGGAAACTCTGCCCTGGTAGGACCCGTTCTGGTTCCCCTTAGTCCCACATGGCCAGGCCCTCGATCCAGGCTGGTATCCACGCCCAAGGGGGCAGCGCTCAGGGCCGGGCCAGGACATAGCGACTGGCAGCGGAGAGGTCCCACTGGTAGTGCTCCAGGATGCGTCGGCAGTCGGCTCTGGACCGGCTACTCAGATGGAAGAGCTGGTCCACCTGCGGAGGTGGGAGGGAGGGCAGCGAGCACCAGGGGCCGGGGCAGGAGCGGTGGGAACCCGAAAGCAGGGTCTGGCTTTACCTTGAGGTTCCGGATGGCAGAAACCACGTCTCCCCCAGTGGCCCTTAGTGCTGCCTGGCACTCCTGGTGCGTGACTCCGTGCACGCCCAGCTCCACCTGCAGGGCACAGAGCCTTGCTCAGGCCACTACCCAGCCTGGAGCCCCCTCTGCACACTAGGCCCTTCAGGGAGAGCTCACCTCCGTAATCCTCCTCTGCAACTCGGGGTCGGGCAGGAGGTCTCCGGAGGGGACGGTGGCTTTGCTAGCTCCAGGCGCTCCCAAGGGATGACTGTGGGGGGGTTCTCTCTTGGGCCAGGGAGGCCGCTCCCTGGGGGGCTGGCCGGGCTGAGAAGGGCTGGAGGCAAAGGGAGGGCGGGATGGCAGGCCTGGGGGTCCCTGGGGCACAGCTCTGGCATGGCGAAGTTCGGGGGGGCTCGAACCACCCCCTGTGGGGCGGGGGCCCAGGGACAGAACGGACTCCAGACTCTTGGAAATGACTGTACGGTTGAGAAAAAAAGCTTGAGAGGAAGCCCAGACGCGGGGCCCTGGCTCCTCCCCACTCTGTGTGCTGCTTTCAGGGTGACCCTCGGTTAGGGGCGCAGTAAGGTGTGCCGAGCAGACACCCGAGCCCAGGCAGCGGAGGCCCCGAAGAGCCAAGGTGGCAGGAGCTGCAGGGGGAGCGGGCAGATCCTGAAGTCCAGCTCTGCAAAGGTCGGGACTCGGGGCAGGGGCAGGATCGGAGGGTCGCTCTTGATCTCCTCCGAGACCCTGGAAGCCGGGTCCCCTGCCGCACCCACCTTTCATTCTCTGCAGGGGCACGTTCCTTCTCTGGGCCCGTGCTGAAGGTACATCCCGCATCTTTGCCTTCCCGCCGTCCCTGTCGGAGAGAGTGAGCCCGTTCACGCTCCACACGCCACCCCACCCGTTTAGCAGTGTCCCTTCCCGCCCCAGGCAGGCGGAGACCCAGAGAGGAAGGTCTAGCTGGGAGGCCAGTCCAGCCTTCACTACAGCCTCGCCCTGGCCCCCTCCCCAAGCCTCCCTTCCAGAGAAGCTGCTAGACTTGGTCCCGCAGCCCAGCTGCGTCCCCCCCACTCTTTCGGGTGCTCACCCATCTACGCTTCCCTGGTGTCGCTCTCCCTGGGCAGGGGAGACCCTGTGGACTGGACGGGTGGCTGGTGAGACCCCCGCGTCTGCCAGCGTCACCGCCGAGGCTGGGAAGCTGCCCACTTTGAACGTGCGGCCATTCTGGCCCTTCCAGGTTGCAGAGTCGGGGCTGTAGGAAGAGGCACTGGTGGAGGGGGTGCAGTGGGGGCTGGGCTTGGGCCCACATTCAGCTCGCGAGCTGTGTGCCATGGAGCTGCATCTGCCTGAAGGAAGCGAGGCTTTTTTCTCCCGAACACAAAAGGGCTCTATGGGCTTGGTGGCTCCGGCGGGAGGCCACAACGGTAGCGGATCTCTCCAGGCCCGGGAGAAAGAGGGGATGCAGAGGACCAGGGTTCAAGGAGCTGGGGAGCAGGAAATCGGGACCAGGGTCAGGAAGGTTGGCTGGGAGTCCTCCTCCTGGAGACGTGTGGGAGGCATGAGGCTCTCACCTGCCCTCGATGATGGTGACGGGGTCGCCAGTCTGCATCCTTAGGGCGCCTGCCTCTGTCACATCCCGCACACAACGTCCCTCCGGTGGCCAGGCCTGCAGAGGGAGAAGGAAAGGGTGTCAGGGCTTGTGGCCTGAGTCCGAAGGGTAATTTCATAGGCGCAGGGAAGAAAGGAGACTCCTCTCTGTGGATGTACCCACCAATCAAACCCATACCAGCTATGTCCTCGGTCCTGGGCCCGGGGGGGGGGGGGTGGGGACTGTTCCTGTCCCCCGGTGGTGATCCAGCAGGGGAGGCAGACCTGGAGTCCATGCCAAGCTGGACATAGCCCAGGGGTCAGGAAGCAACAAAGGGGGGCCCTGTCTCTACCTAGGAGAACCAAGGCGAGAGTCGCCCATGCACTGCTTTTACTCGACGCACACCTCTGCCTCCCGGGCCTTCATTTCCAAGGCCCCGCTGCCTTGACCCTGAATCTGGCATCATTTCGTTCTTGCTTTGTAACCACTGTCACCTACCTGCGCTTGCCATATTCCGTGTCCTCCCTCCCATCCCTTCATGCACCACGCCAGAGTGACAGAGCATGTAAAGTTGGCTTGTGACTCCCCTGCTCAAAACCCTTCCATGGCTCCCAGGTGCCCTGAGAGTAAAGACTAAGCTTCAACAACGGAGTTCAGTGATTCGGGTCATCTGACCGGTTCAACGACCTAAGAGGGCTCCTCCACTTGCTGTGTGAATTTAGGCAAACCACTTCAACTGTCAATGCCTTAACTGCCACATCCGTAAAGGCCACGAGATAGTGGCCTTTCTGAGTTGTAAGGATGAAGGAGGTGATTGTGCAGGAAGACACATGTCAACGCCTTAGCACCATACCTTCCACAGATCAAGTGCCCTGTGTTAGCTCTGGTTATCTATCTATCTATCACTCCTTCCATATCCCTCCTGCACACACCCGAGGTCCCGCAGCTGCCTTCCCTGCTTGCCAGCTGAACTGTCTTACCTCTGCCTGTAGACACCCCCAGCAGCCTGCTGCTCTGTGCTCCCCTCTTTCCGGCCCAGCCCCAGCCCCCAGCCCTTGAGCCTGCATCTCTGTACCCCAAGCATCCTCCCCAGGGCTCCAAGCGCCCTGCAGGTAGAGCCCGAATCTGTCCGTCTGTCCCAGACCCCAGCCCAGGAGTATCTGTTAGTCTTGTACGTGCAACCCTGGGAGAAAACGGGGAAGTGAGACGGGGCGTATGTGGGGAGGTAGGGGCTCCCACCTCTTGGAGCAGCCCCTCCAGGTAGGAAAAGCTAGGCCGGTCGGCGGGGTGGGGGGCCCAGCAGCGCAAGGCAAGGGCGTAGAGCGCCCTGGAGCAGAGGGGAGGCCGAGGCAGCCGGGCCCGGTCCTGCTCCAGCCGCTGCAGGATGAGGTATGGCGGGACGCCGGCCCAGGGCTCCTCGCCCCCGGAGAACATCTCCCACAGCGTCACCCCAAACATCCACACGTCCGACGCAGAAGAGAAGGCCCCCTCGCGCAGGCTCTCTGGCGCACACCTGCGGAAACGCCGCTGAACCGGCTGCCCGGGGCCCTCTCCCCCGCCCAGCGCGCGACTTCCGCGGCGCCGCCACCGTCCTCGGTGACCTCCCTCCCAAGCCCTTCCAGAATCCTCGTCCCGGCCTGCCTGGGAGGCGCGGCGCGCCCGCACTGCCCCGAGCCAGCCAGGTGCCCTCCCGATCGGCCCCCGATCGGCGCCCCTCGGCCCCTCACCAGGCGTAGGGGATGGGGCGGGGCCCGCCCATGACGTAGCGGCCCCGAGCGCCGCGCAGCGGCCGCACCAGCCCGAAGTCGGCCACCTTGATGGTGCGCGGGGAGGCCAGCAGCAGGTTGCGCGTGGCGAGGTCTCGGTGCACCAGCCCGCGGGTCCCCAGGTACGCCATGGCCCCCGCCAGCTGCCGCAGGAAGAGGCAGAGCAGGGCCACGGGCAGCGGGGGTGTCGGGGCCGGGGCGGTCAGGCGCGCGTGCAGGGATCCCAGGGGCGCCAGCTCCATCACCTGCGGGAGCGTGGCGCCCTGTGAGCAGGGGTCTGCCCCCCGCCCCCGCCCCGGGACGCTGGCCAACACCCTACCGTCGCACCCCTGGCCTGGGAGCCGCGGTCCGGGTGTGCTCACCATCTGCAGAGGCTGGCCCAGCACGAGGCCGTGCAGACGCAGCACGTGTGGGTGCTCCAAGTTCATCATGATGGACACCTCTCGAAGGAAGTCCCCCAGCTCTGTGCCCACGGGCCCTTCAGGACCCACCCGGAGGGACTTGACAGCCACTGGGACCTGGGGGGTGGGGGGAAAGGACACTATCTGGCACCCTAGGGAACAGCTGTGCCAGGGCCAGAGCAGGGACAACGTGAAGGACAGGGGGCAGCCAGAATTAAAAAAAAAAGAAAGAAAGAAAGAAAGAAAGAAAGAAAGAAAGAAAGAAAGAAAGAGAAAGAAAGAAAGAAAGAAAGAAAGAAAAAAAGAAAAAGACCAGAGGGGCAGCTGGCCCCAGCATCCAGAATGAAGTAGGCTCCCCAGCTACCCACACTCTGGCCGCTGGGCAGTGTCCACAGCCCTCGGTGCACCACTCCAAAGCAGCCAGAGCCCAGCAGCTCTCCTCTGCGCACGGCACCATCCGGGATCAGACACTTGAGTCCCCCCTCCCGCTCAGGGAGGGACAGGTGGCTGTCTGAAGGTGGGGTGGTCTCCTTCTGCTCAGGGGCAAAACCCCCAAGGATCTGAAGCAGGGGTGGGAAATCAAGTGTGTAGAGTGTTGTACACGCCTCCCTGACGCTCAGCCCACCCCATTCCCGGGCCTAAGCTGGCCCTTTAAGTCTATTGCCCCCCCCACCCCCAAATGCACACCTTGTAGACCCAGTTCTTGGACTTGAGCCCCGAACGGTGCTTCTTCAGAGCTTCGGCCAGTCTGCGCTGGGCTGGGGAAGGTCAGAATCAGGGAACGTGGGTGGCACACGATGGGCCGTGGGGGCAGGGGAGGATGCAGAAGGATTTACAGACCAGAAGAGGGCTGGCGGGGGGAGAAGGGGGTTCGAAAGTCCCAGTCTGGGGAAGATGAGACCAGGGGTCCCTTACCAGGCCGGCCCATGCCAATGCCGTCCAGGTCCTCAGGCCTGACGAAGTCGAAGTGCTCCGGCCGGGTAACATTAAGTTCCTCAAGGATGGGGCGGTAAAACTGGGCCAGCTGGATGTCCCGAAGCAGCCGAAGCAGCCACAGCGAGCTCGCCTCGGGGAGCATGTCTGAAGGAGCCCCCGAGGATGACGCACGCACCTCCAGACACGGAGCCCAGGGTAAGCCGCTGAGACGCCGAAACAGCAGAAACGGGGTCTCCAGCTCCACCCCCCACCCATCAAACACACTCAGATGCAGAGGGAGGGATGCATCAAAGACAGCCAGGAATCCGGCCACTCACTCAAACCCAGGGAAAATGCTACCGGTACCTGAGACCTACATACGGTCCTCACCTCACACCTGACTTTCGTGTTCTGCAGGCCTGAGGTATGTTCCTCTGCTCACTCTGGAGATAGGAAGGCACCTACCCCTGTACCCCTAGGGGCACCTGGGTACCACATACCAGCCAGCGATGCCCAGATATGCTAACCACACACACACACACACAGGTACACTGCCTCCCACACTCGAAACACTGCTACACACACACACTGAGACCTACAGACATGCTGCAAAAGAATCTGAGACACCCAGATCCATGGCCTTTCAAGTCCGAGACATTCCAGAAAGCTGCCACGGAACACCCAGGCTTCCTGCCACATAACCTTTCACAGTACGCCTACTTGTGACTTTCGGGCTCACTGCCTCCGAGATATATCGCCCTACGTGTGTGAGACATCAAGGTCCACAGGAACACACGCCACACGGGACACCTGAACTACGCAGGAGATGCCAGGCTCACAGCCTTTTCCGCACCCCAGGCAGCGACGCTTGAAATCACATCGGCCATTTGTGATCGGTGCGTAAGTGCAGGCTGAGCTAAGCTCAGGTAAGGCCTACAGGGCCAGGTGCTACCAGGTGCACAGTCCCTTCCACACCCACCTGCGCTCAGCTCCAGGGACAGAAGCCCTGCCCGCACGCCTGAGTCACTCAATCTAACTTGACTCCCAGGCAACTCCACCAATCTTTGTTAACTAGGGCCGGGTGCTCTGGGCGCCGGCTGCCTGCACCACACTCTCGCTTACACGCACCTGGACCCCACCCCACCCCCACTTTAGTTACACCAGGAGGAAGGGCTGGACTAGGGATTGGGCGCGGGGGAGGAGGGAGGCCAGGACCCAGGGAGACCCGGGATCGCCTGCAAGGTGAGGAGGGGAAAGCAAGCGAAGGGGGACGGGAGGAAAGGCGACCGCAGAAGGGAAGGGGCGGCGGAGGGAGAGGGCGGGGAGGCGAACAGGGTACCCGCGGACGCACCCCAAGCGACAGCTGCTCCGCCAGCCCCAGCCCCCGGCGTCCCCGCTCCGGGGAACCTCACCTGGCGAAGGCGGAAACGGCGGCTGCGGAGCCGCCCTGGCCGCTAGCACTAAATCCCGGGGAGGGCGGGGCCGCAGCCCGGGGGCGGGACCGGAGGCCGTGGGGGCGGGGCCTGGCGCCGGGCGGGGGAGCCCCCACCACGCCCCTTGCCCCCCGACCCGGGACGGCCGGCGGGCTCTCCTCCGCCTGGCCAGACCCCGAGAAACCCTTCTCCAGTCTTTTCCCTCTCTCCTCCTCCGCACCCCTTTCCCGCCTCATTCAAAGACCTTTTTATCCCTCTCAGACTTCCTCCTGGGGGTCCTGTCCCCCATGCCCCTCTCCCCAAATCTTCCACCTCTCCTGGCCAGAGCCCCACCCCTTACACGAATAAGCACCAGATGGAGAAATGCGGCCCAGGCCCTGGGAATATAAGGCCAAACAGGACATCGTCCCTGACCCCTAGCAGGGGAGAGAGCGTCCCTAGCCCTCCTGTGGAGGGAGGCAGGGTGGCACAGGGCGCTTTGAAACGGAGCTAAGGCAGAGAGGTGTTGCTGGTGCGGGAAGTCGGCCCCCAGCCTACACAGAGTCTAAGATTGGAGCCATTGTCTGTGTCCCAGCTCTGAACGTCGCTCCAGTGTGCCACCCCAGAAAGGGACCCTTTGGGGAGCTCCCCAGGGTAGAATATGTGGGAGGTCTTGTGTGTGGCTGGGCTCCTAACCCCCATCCCAGCTTGGTACCTGGTCTCAGTGGTCAAGGGCACCCCTCCCCATCACTGGCGTTTAACTGGCCTCATTCTGGCTCAACCCTCCTTCCCCCATGTAGTCTCCACACACCGGCTACCTGGATGGTGGCCACAGGACAAAGTCTAGAACCTCGGAGAAGGCTCTGAGGAGGAACATCCCTCTCCCTTTCCCTCAGGGGTCCCGGGGAGGAAGTCACGAGTCTCAGGACATCTGGCCTGTCTCCTTCTGTCCCAGGGACGGATGTGTGAGCTGTCCCCAGAGTCCCTTGGAGGGAAAAGCCTACCCCATCTTGGTAAGCACATAGGATATTCCAGCACTGATGGGAAATTTTTCATAGTTCACAGTTCAACCTGTTTGGTTTCCTTGCCTTCTCTTGCCTTCCAAGGAGGCCAGCTCATCACACTGTGATTGCTCCCTCCACATCTGATGTCCCTAATATACTGTGGGATCCACACGGTAGGGACTGGATCTGTCTTGTTCATCCTTGTGTTCTTTCTTTCCTTTTTTTTTTTTTTAAGATTTTATTTATATATTAGAGAGAGATCACACAAGCAGGGGGAGGGGGAGAGGGAGAAGCAGACTCTCCGCTGAGCAGGGAGCCAGACACAGGGCTTGATTCCAGGACCACAGGAGCATGACCTGAGCCAAAGGCAGACACCCAACCACTGAGCCACCCAGGCGCCCCGCATCCTTGTGTTCTCAGTACCTGGGACAGTGTAGGCATGTGATAGGTACCGAGCATACTGTTTGTGAAGTCTGCTCCGTCTAACCGTCATTCCTCTGTCGGGGATCTGTCCTTTCTCCCTGCTTTTAAGACATCATTGGTATTTTGTAGTTCTGTTACAAAGTATCTAGGTATGGATTCTTTTTTACTCATTCTGATTAGTGTGTTGTGTTTCCTGTATCTATGAATTCATATCTTTCATCGGTTTTGGAAAATTCTCAGCTACTATCTCCTCAAATATTTTGTTTCCTCCATTCTTTGGTTCTCCCTTTTGGGGACTGTGGTTAGAAGTATGCTAGACCTGGGGCACCCGGGTGGTTCAGTCGTTAAGCATCTGCCTTCAGCTCAGGGCGTGATCCCAGGGTCCTGAGATCGAGCCCCACATCAGGCTCCTCTGCTGGGAGTCTGCTTCTTCCTCTCCCACTCCCCCTGCTTGTGTTCCCTCTCTCGCTGGCTGTCTCTCTCTCTCTGTCAAATAAATAAATAAAATCTTCAAAAAAAAAAGTATGCTAGACCTTTTCACTCTGTCCTCCATGTCCTTGAAACTCTCTTCTATATCCTTCAATCTTTGTGTCACTGTGATGCAATCCAGGTAATCTCCTTAGGTCTGTCTTCCAGTTCACCAATTCTCTCTGTGGTTATGTTTGTTGTGCTGTTTAATCCGTCCTCTGGGGGGGTTTGTCATTGTTATATTCAATGAACATTGATATACTTTGTATGCTGACAGTACTTCATTGAGGTATAACTTACATTCAGGAACATGCCCAGACTTGACTGTATAGCTCAATGCACTTTTTTTTTTTTTAAGATTTTTATTTATTTAAGAGAGAGAGAGAAAGCATGAGCAGGGGAACAGGAAGGGGCAGAAGGACAAGCAGAGTCCCAATGAGGCAGGAAGGCCTGACACAGAGCCCAATCCCAAGACCACAAGGCCATGACCTGAGCTGAAGTCAGACACCTAACTGACTGAGCCACCCAGGGGCCCCAGGTCAATGCATTTCAACCACTATATGTGTGTATTCATGCAGATAAAGACCCAGAACATTTCAACGATTCCAGAAACTAGCCTTGTGTCTATTTTCAGTCAATTCCATTGTCCTGAGGCAATGACTATCTGATTTCTAAAACCCATAGATCGCTTCTGCATGCTCCCAACCTTCTTATCAATGGAGTCACATACTGTAATTGCATTTGGCTTCTTGGAATCAACATGTTTTTGAGATTCGTCTTGGTGTTGTCCAAGTTCTTGGTGGGAATCACATGGTTCCATGAGCTTCTTTGGGAAAGAGCACGTGACACTTGATTTTTTCTCTGAATGTCCAGTGTCTTCACAGATCTGGGTGCACTAGAGGTCCTCTGGGAGTGGAACCCATATATGTAGAGGATATGCGGGTATATGAAGGGAGATGCAGCCAGAGAGGTTGGCAGAAGCCGGGCCAGGAGTCAGTCCATCCTTCAGCAAGCTTTCACTGTGCCAGGTTCTGGGGACCCAGGCGAACAAATAGACATGATCCCTGGCCTTCCTGGATTCATTCTATAGGGCCTTGGAGAACATGGGTAGGAGCTTGGGGCTGACCTGAGGGCTCTGATAACCACTGAAAGGTTTTAGCAGAGGAGAGACATGAGCAGCTGGGAAAAGGGGAGGGAAGAAGAGCAGGGAGCTCAGGGAAGAAGCTCTTCCCCTCGGTTCAGGGGTGAGAGCCTGGCCCTGCGTAGGCCTTGGCAATGAGATGGAGAAGAGGTGAAGATTATCAACAGGACTCTAGGCCTAGGTCCTCTATGCTCCAGCAGGAAACCAGACACAGAGGCTCAGCCCCACCCAGGGTATCAGAGGCCACTGTATCCCTCCCCTTCTCCCTATCCCTTTCTTACTTCTGGAGTTAAGCTTCTCTCATCCCACCTGTGTGGGGAAGCCCTGCCTGACCACCCTCGGGGAGCACCCCTTCCAAGCTGAGATGGGGCGTCCTGCTAAACCCGGAGGCACAGATCGGGCACCAGTCCCACTCTGTCTGCCTTTCCCCAACCCCGTCCCTGCCCTGCGGGCTCTGAATCCGAGAAGGATGAACACATTCACACCACCGGCCAAGTCTTTCCCCAGACGGCAGGGAACCAGAAGGGTAAGCAGGGAGGCCCCCTGGTATCTTCTCCACCTACTGGGTAGGGTTTGGGGGGGGGAGGGCCCATCGCTCTGCAGAAAACTCTCCTCTCCTATTGGGAGCCATCGGAGTGCCCCCTTAGCGCCTCCCTTCCTGCTCTGATGGCTGAGATCATGGGGCTGTCCCCTGTCATCTTACCTATGCCAACCTTTCGCCAGGGGAAAGTACCTCTCTCTCTGCTGGGGCTGTGTGTGGCTATTCCCTCTGCTTGGAAGTCCTCCCGCCCTGATCCCGATCTGGCTAAGTGCAGGAAGCCTATCCCTCCCTGGTCAGGTCCCTTGCCCTGAACCCTAAGACCCCTGCACCTTCCCCTCATTGCTCTCGTTGCTCTTCTCACCTTGCCAGTAACTTGCCTGTCTCCCCTGCTCCATTCCAAGCTCCAGGCAGAAAAAGACTTGATCTTGCCTGGATATTGCTGTGTCCCTCCTGCCCAGTCTAGTGCCTGGCTCATGGGATAAGTGTTGAACAAATGGGTGAGATAGTGTCATCTGGGTAGGGTGAAGCCAAGGAGACTTTTGACACCAGGAGCTCCTTTGTGGGGAGTGCTGCCGAGGGGAGTGGCCGAACCCCCCATAAGCACTCTCTGGTGAACCCGTCCGTGCCCCCTCCCTGTTTGGCCCCACGTGGTTGGCTCTTCCTAGACCCTGGGGTGAACCCCTCCCATTCCATCACCTCATCTCCATCCCTCAGCTCCTGGGGTCCCATCCTTTCCCGTTGTGGATTTGCCTTGCTAGTTTTTAGTCACCAGCCCACCACGCTGTATGTATCTGCTGGTTTGCTTTCCAAAGTGGAAGCAACCCTAAATCCCCCCCACCCCCCGTTCCTTCAGGCTCGCCGAGGAGCCCAGGGCCTTTGCGGCACAGTGGCTTAGAGCCCACCTCCGGGGTCGGACTGCCTGTGGTGGAACCCCCATTCTATCACTTGCCATCCTGTGACTCTGAGCAAGTGACTTCCCATCTCTGGGCCCCTGTGTCCTCCTCAACATGCTTCTATTAGAAGCATTTACCTTTGGTGTTGTTGGAGAATGAACTGTGTCGCCGTGTGTGGCAGCCAGCGTGGAGGCCGGTGAAGTCCCCACTAGGCGTGAGCACTTCCGGGCACAGTGCCTTCCCCTGGGGACAGGGCTGGTCTGGGTCATCAGAGGGATATTGCAGAAAGGACGGTGTGTGATTCCGAGCGAGCTCGTCCAAGACAGCCTGGCTTCTGCCTTCCTCTCTTGAACCCCCCACTCTGGGGAAGCCCAGCCACTGGGTCATGAGGACACTCAAGGGGTCCTATGGAAAGGGTCCCCACACCACGGGACGGAGGTCTCTCGCCAACAGCCAATGCCGACCCGCCAGGCACGCGAGTGAGCCATCCTGAAAGATGACCCTCCAGCCCCGGTCAGACCTTGGATCTCTGCGACCCCGACCGACGTCTGGACGGCACCCTCGTGGGAAACCGTGAGCCAGAATCACCCAGTTAAGCTGCTCCTGAATTTCGGATCCACAGAGACTCTGAGATCATGTTTATTGTTTCAGACGATTAAGCTTTGGAATAATTTGTTACACGGCTGTACGTACAAGTGCGTGAAACGCTTGGAATCGCGTCTGACTGAGTCTGAGGCTGGCGACTGACGCGTAGCTGGGAAGGACACGGCCAGTTATGCTGTGAACGCAGGGCCCTTCGGCGCCAAGTCCTAGGCTCCTTTACCTGCCTGCTGTTCCAGTGACCTACCGCCGAGTAGGAAGACCTAGCGGCATAGACTGGCCATGTTATGCTCCTGAAGTTCGAGAATCTGGAGTTCCCCCAGGACAAAGTGGGGATAGATTTTCTCTGCTTGACCGGGTCTGGAGCTGAGTCGACAGCTGGGGGCTATATTACTGCTCACATGGGGACAGTCGATGCTGCCCTTTGACCGAGCCCCTCGATGTGGACTCTCCAGGTAGCCTGGGCCTCCTCACAGCATGGTGACTGGGTTTTGGAGGTGGTGTCCCAGGAAGCAGAGGGCAGAAGTCGCCAGCTTCTTTAGGACGTGGCCCAGGAAGTGGCCCAGTGTCACTCCTGCCATATTCAGTTGGTCAGCCAGCAATAGAGGGAGGCACGCATAGAACCAACCTCTTGACAGGAGACATGTCAAGGAATTTAGGGGCCATTGTTTAAAAGTGCCAGACCCCCGTAGCCTCTCCTGTTGGGTGAGGGGCTCAGGAAAACCACACTCCGGTGGGTCGGCCTTCCGTGCGCAGGAAAGAGACACAAACTCCACAGCGTGCTCATGAGGAGCTCACGTGGGGAGCGTGCGTCACAGAGCTCCAGCGATGGGGACATAGTTGTCAGGGACGATTCCTGGTGTCACCCTGTGCCAGCCTCTGGGGGAGCGAAGACAAGACCTTAGGGAGTGGCTTTAGAGGGGGGTGCGTGGTCTAGAGCGAAGATTTTTAAAAGATTTTATTTATTTATTTATTTATTTATTTATTTATTTATTTAACAGAGAGAGCAAGAGAGCACAAGCAGGGGGAGGGAGAAGCAGACTTCCCACTGAGCAGGGAGCCTGATGCAGGACTCGACCCTAGGACCCTGGGATCACAACCTGAGCCGAAGGCGGACGCCTAACTGATTGAGCCTCCCAGGCCCCCCCTAGAGGGAAGATTTTTAAGGAAACACCACCAACCTGATGTAACAGATGGCACATGAGAAACGTCTGGGGGAGGGACACTCCTCTCTGCCTTAGGAGCTCAGAGCAGGCTTCTCGGAAGAGGTGACGTCTGAGCCGAGGGAGAAGGGCATCGGGGTATGCGAACAAGCCTAGGCAAAGGCAAGGAGCCAGGAGCAAACACAGGGTTTGGGCAGCTACGAGTGATTCAGTGTGGCTGTGGGGTGGGCAGAGCTGAGACACAAAGCCCCAGGGACAATGGGGGCCGGGTTCCAGCAAGGATCACAAGGGAGGATAACTTACGGATGAGAAATACGTGTGCGGCATGAGAGCAAGGGCAAGTCCAGCAGACTCTTGGCCTTGCTGAGACGCCGAGGAGGAGGGAGGGTCGGGGAGGGAGGTGGGTTTGGACACAGAGACTCTGAGAGGCTCATGGGGCTTTCGGGTGGAGATCCCACTTAGAGCTGTGTTGGGTCAGCTCTGGGATGAGGCCCCCATAAGACGTGGGGAGCTGCGGGTGGACAGCCTTGAATGTCAGGGTCAACAGCCAGGTCTGTATGCCATGGTCATATTCCATAGGAAGAGCTAGGGAAGGGCTTTAAGCAAGAGATGGGAACGGCTCATGCTTCATGAGGGCCCAGTGCATGCTGGGCACCGTCCCAAGCATCGTCCATGGATTTATTTGGACCTCGCAGTAATCCTGTGAGGTCCGTGCTGCCACACTTCACCGAGGGTGAGAGATCACTGATGGTAATGTGGAACATTATGCCGGGACACGTCTTCGACTTAAGGGGGCTTCTTCAGAGCTGTTAAGAGGTAAACAGAATTAAAAAAAAAAAAAAAAGCCATTGAATCAATGAATTACATGATTTGCATTTCAAATACGAGGAAAAAGGAATGGAGCTGTCACAGTAACTTACCAGAGCCCCAGTGAGACACAGGGCCAGGATCTGAAACCCCAGCAGCCCGACTACTCTGAACCATCATTTGACGCCGGACAGGAGGTCGTCGGCAGAGTGGAATTTCGCGAAGACCAGTGTGGCTGAGGAGGGTGCGGCGGAGAGGGGACTGGGCAGTCCGATGGCACCGTTGGGAGACTGGAGTCTGCAGTCAGAGGGCCACAGGACAGGAGGAGGGCTCAGGTAGGCTGGAGGTCCTTCAAGAAGGGGCACAAAGGTTGACCCACTGGGCGTCGAGTGTGAAAACAAGGATAACTCCAACATGTTGGGCCTGGAAAGAGGGTACAGCGTAGGGGGGAAAGAGGCAGCTGCTGCAGGTGGGAGGGGAGTCCTGGGGCCTGGGGAGTACAGCTGCCTGCTGGGCACTCGCTAGGCCTGTCAAACGAATGGATCAGTGAGTTGTTGTCTGACCTTGGGCAAGTTGTGGGAGCTTGATAGATGGTCTCTGGGTCTCTCTCTCTCTTTTTGAGTGTAAAACGAACAGATTGGACTAGAACGTGTAAAATAAAATGGAAGGCACTTTCCTAGAAGGGGTAGGCGTTCCTCTCTCCATCCCCAGGACCTTTATAGGGCACCCAAAAACAGCGGTTCTGGTCCTGGCTGGCTGGCTGTAAGTTAGATGAACTGAGGCCCCATTTGACACCACCAAATTCAGAATCTCTGGGTATAAGGCCCAGGGATGGAGAGTTGGTGGGTTCTTTTTTTAAAAGATTTTATTTATTTATTTGAGAGAGTGAGAGAGAGCATGAATGGTGGGGAGGGGCAAAGGGAGAGGGAGAAGCAGGCTCTCCGCTGAGCAGGGAGCCTGACACGGGGCTCGATCCCAGGGCCCTGAGATCATGACAAGAGTCAGATGCTCAGCCGACTGAGCCACCCAGGCACCCCGGGATGGATAGTTTTTGAAGCTGCCCAGATGACTGCGATGTGAAACTGGATGAGAACTTTTGCCCCGAAGCCTCTAGGTACCCCAGTTTGAAAACCACTAGGCTAGGTGCAGGCCAGGATCCCTTCAGGGCCCAGGCCCTTGGTCTGAGACTTGGGGCTGGTGACGGGCTAACTCTTACGTTTCATCTTCCACCTACCCAACCCAAGCCTCCTGACAGCCAGGGACCAAACGCCAGGGTTTCTCGACCACACGCAGCCGAGGTCCTGGGACCGGCTAAATGTTGGGGGGACTCCCCTGTGCGTCCTGGGGGCCAGGGACGCCATGGAGGCCAGCATCCCCGGCTTCCACTCACTAAATGCCAGGAGCACATCCCCCTATGAAAGCAATCAAAAATGTCTCCAGATGTCGCCAAATGTCTCTTGGGGTGGAAGATCCCCCCTCCCCCCAGTTGAGAACCACTGTGCCACCCCAAGTCTCCCGTCCCCCCTCTGCCCTCCCCAGTTGCAGACAGAGGCCAGGCAGGGGTGGAGGCCATTTGACAACAGGTTTACTTGGCCTTGGCAGGAGGGACGCGTCTGTGGGAGGCCAAGGCTTCACAATGTTAAATGGAGGGATAGCATGCCAGCAGCTGACTGATGTGGTCTCAACTCTAAAGGGAGGGACTTTTCCAAAACACCCATTCCCGGATTCCCAATCAGTCACGAGAGGGCCAAGAGGAGCTTCTGGGGCAGACAGCCCCCGCTTTCCGAGAACAGGCAGGAGGGGGTGTGGGAAGGGTGGTGTGGGGAGGGGATTCTTTCCTTCTGTAGATATTTTCCTGGAACCAGTGGCTGCTCCTGTCTGATTAGTTGAGGGCTGGGGGGGAGGAGCTTCCCAGTTGTGGGCGCCTGGGTCCCTGGCGGCCCTCTGACACAGGGATCTTGGGGACGTCTGGGCTTGGGGTCTGGAAGGCTGAACCTGTGGGATTGGAACTAAGGGGCTGGCTGATCCCCTCCGGGGGAAGTGGAGATTATGGGTTCGTGGTCTTGAGAACCGGCAGCCAGGAGGCTGTCAGTGTCCTCACTTGTTCTTTTTGCTTCGAGGTGGTAACGGGACCTGAGGGGAGACAGAGAATGGGAGGCCTGGGCAGGGCAGGGCAGGGCGGAGATGGGGCAGGGACGGTGGTGGAAGGTCCTGGGGGGTCCGCAGTGGTGAGGGCGTTTCCACTCTTATCGCCCCCCCCCCCTGCACCCCCGGACTCACTCCACCACGAGGCTCATAACACCCAGCAGCAGGGCAGCTACTAAGACCGAGAGGAGCAGAATCCTGGCTTCGCGAAGATCGTGACTTCCTGCAGGGAACCCAGGAAGCAGTGAGTGATCCCAGGGACCTCACCAGTCGTCGTGGGGCGGGGGGGGGGGGGGGGGGGGGGGGGGCTGAGAGCTCAGAGACCCGAGCGAGGGGAGGCCAGGCCGAGGGGTAGAACCTGGGAGGCAGCGCTTTCGGGGCCAGCAGCGCACCTTGAACTCCTGGCAGGTGGAGCAGTTATACAGGATGGTGCTGCCCCCTGCAGGAGACAGCGGGACCACAGCTGGGGCGGGGAAGCCCCAGCTCCCGCCTTCTAGCACGCCCCCCCCCCCCCCCCCCGCCCGCCTCTGCCGTAACTGCCAGGCTCTCCTCGGGTACCCCAGGTGCCCCTGTCCTCACTCCTCTTCCCTTTTCTACTCACGGCAGGCGGGAGCGCAGAGAGCTGAAACCAAAGACAACGAAGGGTGGGGGGAGGGGAGCCGCTCAGCCACGCCTCCTTCGCCCCAGAGCCCAGGCACCCCCCCATCCCTGCCTGCATCAGTACCTTCCCTGGTGTACGCGGGGAGCTTGGTGTGTTGCAGCCAATGCCAATATAAACGGAGGGAGGAAGGAGACCCTTTGATCTCTGGGGAGACAGCAGCGATTTTGCGATTTTGCGGGGCGCCTCGCCAGGGCAGGCTCCCCTCCCCCCTCGGCTCTCCTCCCCCCTCCCCCCAGCACCTCCCGGATCACACGTTCCCGTCTCCACCTGCCCGCCACCCTTCCCTGCCTCCCCCACCTCTACCTCCCCTCCCCGCTGCCCGCTGCCCCTCAGAGCCCCTGGGTCGTGCCTGGCCCTTGACCTCACCCATGACCCTCAGGACTCTGTGAGTCTTCTCTGTGACTTTGTTCATGGACGCCTCATCTGCGGAGAGGGGCAGGGACCTGTGATTCTTCCCTGACTTTCCCAGGGCCTGAAGCAGCTCTCCCACCGGGAGAGGCCGGTGTGTCCAGGGAGGGCTGTGGACTGAGGGGGCGGCTGAGGGTCCCGGCTGGGAAGCCACAGGCTGCCCCACTCTGGGTGCGGTGGCGACTGTTGCCCGGCCTGTCCCTGGACGTCTGAGTTTACCCAAGGCAAAGGCGGGGAAGCTCCAGGAGGCCCCACAGTTCTTCCACAGAACCTCCACTCGGCTGCAGAGTTGAGCCAGGCGGCCCGACAAGTCACGGGCTGGGAGGTGGCAGAGGACACAGCCCTGGGCAGTTGCCAGGAAAACCCCACCCAATGCCAGCACCCACATGAGGCCTGCTGGCGAGTGGCGGACAGGGGCCGGCCCCACTGAGGCTGGGAAGGCCTCCGAATGCTACGATCCTGGTTCCAACTCTTTGCCTGGAGAGCCTAGCGTGTTCCAGAACAGTGGGGGATTCTAGAATATTCTGGAATGGTACCACTGGTCCATCTGTGGCTGGGGCAAAGGGGAGGCCCAAGGGACTGAGGACCAGAAGAAGACTGGGCAGAGAAAGCAGGGTTTCTGCTGCAAAGGCGACCGCAACCCCCCCTCCCCAACCTGGCCCTCAGGAGCCTTAACAAGTTTGAGGTTCCACGAAGCAATTTTATTTTCCTTCTTGTAAATCATGACCAGCGATAAATAATGAGTGAGTGACTCCCCCAGTGAAGAAGTTGCGCATGAGTACCCCATTCCTCAGGGACCCAGAAATCCCAGCCCTTCCCCTATCGTCCCCCCACTCTCCCCACCTCTTCTCTTCATCTCCCCTCTCCCTGGGCAGCCTCAGGCCTTCCCAGCCAGCTCCTAGCAACATGCCCATGGTTGCCTTAGCAACGGAGAGTTCTCTACCGGCCGGCTGGGCCCAGTGACTTCTCTCACCTTTCACCAGGAAGATCCCAGTGACTCAAGCTTCGGCAGGCCCCTCCTGCCTACGTGGTGATGTGAACACACATGCCTGCGCGGACACACAAACCCCTCCGATTAAACTACTAATTCTCAATCTACTCACACCCACACCACGCGCATCCCTG
The DNA here is from genome assembly GCF_023065955.2 of Ursus arctos. Lineage (NCBI taxonomy): Eukaryota > Metazoa > Chordata > Mammalia > Carnivora > Ursidae > Ursus > Ursus arctos. The sequence continues at coordinate 10,074,115 of NW_026622808.1, forward strand.
GTGCCTAAAGAGTTGCTGGGCAACCCCAAACAGGCCTGGACACGCAGAGACCACAGAAAGACCGGCACACAGATACTGTCTCCGGCAACGCAGACGCAGAGACCCACACGTCGGTCAGACACACTGGGTGACACACATGCGCACGTGAACGAAGTAAGACCAAGACCCGAGAAGATGCCGTCCTCTTGCCGGTGGCCAAAGCCATCAATATGGGGCCCTTGAAAACACTTAGGTCGCTAGAGTCTGGGGCTCCAGCCTCATGGTTAATGAGGATTCTGCTAGCTCCCTTGTGCCAGCCTAGCGTAGGGGGTAGCCTTTGTCTTGATCAGTAAGTGACCTGAGACACAGCCAAGAATTCCCCTTCTCATATTCCAGAATGTTCTGGTCTCTCTTTGGTCAGGCCGGGCCAGGCCATTCAGGGGTAGGAGAAGCCATGGTCCGGGAGACCACATTACAGCAATCCAAAGTTCTTCTCCCCTACTTTAGTGTCCCTCCAGGGTCCTGCTAGGCCTAGCCTGGGCAGAGAGGTGTCCCTACTTTTCTAGAACCTTGAATACTGAGCTCCAACAAGGAGATGCTGTGAGGCCGCCAGCCTCAAGCAGGAACAAGCCTGGGAACCTTCCCCACCCCTCCCAGGATTAGCACCAGTCCAGACCCTTTACGTGGCTTGTGAGCGCTCCGCGGGCTCAGACTTGGGAATCGCTGCCCACACCTGGGCTCCAGTCAGGTGCAGTGGGACCCCTGACTCTCACAGCTCCAGAGGCAGAGCTAAGAAGAATCTTCACGGGGGCCTTCATTCGCTTTGCTGTCCATCCTCTCCCCCCACCCCAGTCGGACGGGAGGGCCATGGGCTCAGTGCCGCACAAAGCGAAGAGATCGAGAGTTGAGCAGGTCTTCGGGGTCAGGGAAGACAGAATCTAGACGGAAGCCGTGCTCCAGGGCCACCCGCAGCACCTCCTCCAGGAAGCCTGGTGTGCCCACCACCTCCCGTAGCTCTCCCGGCTCCCCAGTCCACAGAGGCTGCAGCCCCAGTCTCCTATACTCCACCTCGGGGAGTTCCGCGGGACAGGGGGCCCACTCCAGACGGAAGTGTGGGCCTCCCTCTGCCCTGTTCTCACCGGCCACCCCAAATCGCGCCCGCATGGCGCCCAGGCACTCGGCGTCGGTGCAGAAGATGTTGGCTCGGAAGGTCTCCACCCGCACGGAGCTCAGCTCATAGTGGTGTGGGCCCCGGCGAGCAGAGAAATGCACCAGGCGGGGGCTGGCGTCTACATCTGCGTGAAGCAGGGCGGCTGTGGGTACAGGGCTTCCCCGAGAGGTCTCCAGTTCCCGCAAGGCATCCAGGAGGGGCTGGATCTGGTAGAAGTCAGCCTCTGCTCTGAGAAGAGCTGTCTCCCCATATCCGCGGGGCAGGTCCAGGCGGCCCAGCCGCAGGAAGTTGAGGATGTGCCGGAAGGCCTTGCCATCTCTGTCGATGAAGTAGTGGCCACCTCCCTGGGGGTTGAGGTTGGGGGGTATGGGGGTGCCAGCCCTAAACATGGCCCCCAGCATGGAGTCTGGGAAGCGAGTCAGGGTCTCCAAAGTGGTGGAATATAGTGTGCCCCCCACATTCAGGGTCACAGGGCCCCCAAAAGAGGGGGGCGAAGAGGGCACCGGAGGAGGCGAAATTTTGGGGAGTACAGGAGACACCGAAAGAGAAGAAAAGGCAGAACTCTCGGGGTGTGGGCAGAATTGGGTCATAAAGTTCAGACTGTCTCTGGGTTGGATGCACAGGTTGGAGCACAAGGCAGTAAGATCTGGGGCTCACCCCAGCTACCTTGGTAGTGGGGGACGGTTTCCGGTCACAGACACGGCCGAAAGCTTGAGAGAACGGTTGAAAAGCACAGAAGCCAGAGAGGGCAAGGAGATTGCGGTCCAGACGCATTCGATTCTGGGCGGAGGGTCAGCAATTCCTCTCGGAGGTCTTCAGACAGCGGGCTTCCGGAATCCAACCAGTAGGTGACGGTGGCGAGCACAGGCCGACACTTGGAAGTGCCCAGCTTCCGAGTTCTCGGGGAGATCGCTGCTGTCGCCGCGGGCGAGTCCACGCACGGCCCCGGGGGCCAGTCGCAGGCCAGGCCTGGCCCGGCTCCGGCGCAGGTCTCAGGAGACGGAGGCGGGGCTGACGCGAGCGGGCGGCGGAGGTGCCTCCCTATCCGCTGGGGAGCGGGGATGCGCGCTCAGCGCGAGCCGGGACCACCGGAGGGCTCTGCTGGAAGCAGGCGGGAGTCTCGGGACCCGGACGCCGCCGCCTCCCCGGGTGTCGCCGCAGCCGCCGCAGTCCTCTCCGCCCCCAGGAAGTGGCCTAAGGGCAGCGGCCGGGACCCTTTAAGGGACAGCCCCGCCCCCTTGGCGCCCCGCCCCCCGCCCCCGCGGTGCTCGCGCGGCCTGGGTGGAGGTGGGGGCCGAGAGTCTGGAACTGGAGAGACGGGGCGGACGGGCCGGACGGGCGGACGCGGGCGGGGGTGGGGTCCGGAGCGTGACTCAGGTGCGTCGCTCCGGATGTGGCCGCGACCGCCCCGCAGGCTCTCAGGTGTGCCCGACCTCACGTCTGCAGCTCGGCCCGGGGCTCGAGGCCCGGCCTTCCCGGGCTTGGGGGTGGTGCCCTCCCAGTCGCTCCCGTCGGGAATTCCCGAGGGGGCGGGTGCTGAGCCGCCGCATTCCGGGGATGCCTCCGGGCCGGGGTGGCCGGAGCCAGCCTCTCCGTCCCGGCCTGACGCCAGCTGCCCCCTACGGGAGGCCGGCCCCCCAGCCCACGCGGGCGGCTTCTCCCCGGCCGGACGCGTCTGGCCACGTCGCCCGAGCCCGGGAGCCCCGCCCCAGGGCCGCCCGGTGCTAGGGCTGCGGCCGACGCCCCCGCCTCACTGTCCGGGAGTGGCCCTCGCGTGACTCGAACTCGCAAACCCCCACCGCTCCCGCCGCCCGGGGGCCGCAGCACCCAGCCCCTAGCCCGGCCCGAGGGGGGCTTCCTGCAGAGGAACCACGAGGGGAAGCTTAAAGCACAGACGCTTTAATGGCCCAGGGGCCGGCGGGGGTAGGGGGAGAGGCGGCCGGGGGTGCGGAACCACGGAGGCCTGGGATCAAAGCGTGTGGAGGTCGTGACTGCGCCGGCTCAGTTTCTCCGGGTCGTCCGACGCCATGAGGGAGAAGTCTCGGAAGATGTCCAGATACGTCTCGTCTCCTGCGGGGAGGGAGGCAGGGCTGGGCGCTCCGCGGGCCGGGCCGGAGCGCTGGCTCGCGCGTTCTTCGCGTGCTTCCGAAGACGTGCGCCCTCGCATGCGCCCAATGCATATTTGTGGAATAAGTAATGGAATTGATCAATGCAGCCGGGCGCCGCCGGGCAGGTCCTTCAGGGGCCAGAAGCCCAGAAGTACAGTGTGGGGCGGGCCTGGAGGAACTTTACCTGTCTGGCCCTGGGCCGCTTCGACCTCTCTCATCTTTGCCAAGCGTAGCCTGAAGGGGAAGGAATTAAGGCCCCAGTGACTTTCTCTTCACTGTCCCCACTCCAACTTCCCATCCTCTGAGCTGGGATTGTTTAATTCACCTGTCCCCCGGGGTCCAGTGCTTAAAGACGCTTAACAACCACAAAGCCCCTCACTCGGGAGAAACTCACCATCCGTGGACCCTACCCGCCCCCCCCCCCTACTCCACGCCCCAGTCTACACTCGGAACAGCCTTGGTGCGCGACGTCCGGGAGCTGGCCCGCTGCTCCCCGAGCCCCGCCCACATGCCGGTCCAGGTCCCAGCATTAGCTCCGCCCCAAGGTGGGTAGGGCAAGCGCTAGCCCCGTCCCCGGGCAGCCTCACAAGGTGACGATGTCAGCGTTGGCCGTTTCCATGGCGATCGTCAGAGGGTCTTTGCCTTCAGAGTCCCGAGCTCCCAGATCGGCCCCCCGTTTCAGGAACAGGCAGGCCAGCCTGGAAAGGATAGCCAGGTCCAGCCGGCCACTCACCCCACCCGCGCCCTTCTTTCCCGCAGCCATCATCCCTGCCCGCCCCTACCCCGTGTGGCCCAGAATGGTTGCATGGTGGAGCGGCCCCCGGCCGTGGTTGTCCGCTTGGTTCACGTTCGCCCCGTTCTGGAGGAGAAACTCACAGGCCAGAAGAGAATTCTGCATGGAGGGGTTGAGAACGGGAGAGAAGGTGGCATCTTTAGAAGCAGACCAAAGATGTTTTAGGATGGGGTCAGTCCAGGGGCTGAGGTAGGGCTGTGCCAGGCTCTGCTAGAGCTCTTCAGCTGTATTCGTATGTTAAGTCCACAGCACAACCTCACGAGGTATGTTATCCCTATTTCACAGATGAGCAAACCGACGCACAGAGAGGTTCAACCTGTGAATAGTGGGATCCTGGATTCAAACCCAGGTTGTCTGCCTCCAAATCACAACCTTAGCAACCAGTTTCTCTCGCTTATCATTCCTTTTGGGGTGGGAGGAGGGATAAGAGCTGGGCCCTAAGTCAGAGTAGGGGTCAGAGGGAAGGAGCCTAAGGGTGGGGTAGGGAGGTCAGCGGGACTCACAGCTGCTGTGGCCTGGATCAGTGGCGTGGCATTCTCCTGACTGCCGTTGACCCAGTTGACATCGGCTCCGTGGGCGAGGGCATCGGCCATGGTGGGGAGGGATGGAGGGTGCCCAGCAGCTCGAAACAGCAGGGCCCCAGGGTGGAGGCTGCCCAGGTCATCGGACGGGGGCTCTGGTGGAGGGAATCGGCTGAGTCTGGTACGAAACCCTCAGCACAGTCCCCAGATGCTCTAATGGGCCAGGTCATTCCTCAGTTGTGGGGAGGCCCTCGGGACTCCGGGGACTGCAGTGGGAGGTGGTGTGGGTGTGTGTGCAGGGCCCCTAGGACATGGGGCACGGATAGCATCATTCCCCTCTCCCTGTTCAGCTACCTGGACTGCCTAGAACGTCACAAGTGAGCGGACACTCAGACTCAGCTTCCAGGTTCCCTCCGCTCTGGCCGAGCTCACACCCTCCACAGGCCTCTGGGGCAGCGAGCTCTTTCTCACTCCTGAGTTTTCTCATGCTGTTGAGACCCTCCCTGCTTATCCCCAGCCCTACGCTCCTTCCTGTTCTTCACTTATGCCCTGAAAATCTTGCCTTGTAAAAAAAAAAAACCTGTGCTGGTGTGGTCTGGGCCCCCCCAACACTGGCAAGGGGAAGGCTGGGGCCTCGTGCTCTCAGCCTCCTCACCGGGCCGGGCAGAGTGCTGGGCACTCAGCCGGGCTCCGTAAATGTCCGAGCAACGCTATACCTGGCCTGGATCTGAGGCTCCCCGGCCGGGGCCTGACGGAAGGCTTGGGGGGCAGAGGAGGCTGCCCCCTGGGGGGGCCCCGGCCACCTCTTCGCCCCCGAATCTCAGGAAGCTTGGTCAGGAACTTCTTCTCCACGTATTTGGCATGAATCCAGGCCTCCTTCTCCTGCCTGGCAGAGTATGGCGGGGAAGAGGGGGACCGTCTTCCCTCCTCCGGTCCCAGACCCTCTTCCTTCCCCGCAAGTAGGCAGCCCCCGCACCTCCACCCCGACCTCACCGAGAGCAGCTGGGCCCTGGCTTCTTCACGGCCATGGCCTCCACACGGGCCTCGTAGATCTGGTTGATGACGACATTCCCCAGCTCGCGCATAAGCTTCCAGCGGCCCAGGCAGAGGCAGAGAGACATGTGGGAGGGAGGTGAGTGTCTGAGCCCTAGGGGCCCTGCAGCCCTGCACTCACCCCGCCCCCGCTTCTCATCGGGGCACCCCAAGTCACCTTCACCAGTTCTGGCTCCCACGAGTCAAGGGTCAGAGACCGGACTTTGGAGAAATGAACCCCGAGGCTCCTGGACGGCCAGAGTGGGAGTCAGGCCCTCTGTGAGGCAGTGGGCAGAGGCGCGCAGGGGCCACGCAGAGGCTCTGGCCCTGCTCACCGGCCCCTCTTCTCCTTTCTCCTACAGCTCAGGTTTAGGGTTTCATCCTCTCCAGCCACTTCCCTTCTCTTGCCCTGCTGTTCCCCTCCTTCCACCAGACGGACTCAGGCGGAGGGCCTCCCAGACTTGCTGAGGCCTCATGGCCTCTCCCCTTGCTCTGCTGTTCATGGGTTCCCCTGCCCTCAAGAGCCCTGACCTCACACCTCCAGTCACACCAATACACTCCTCTGGCCGGACCAGGACAGGGTGACCAGTGCCAGCCAGGGCAGGGTGGGAGGGAGGAGCCTGAGCGATGGCTCTAGCCAGCCCCCTCCCCCTCCCCCAGCCGGAAGCAGGGGCGGGGAGTGACCTGTGGATGCCGGAGCACTGGATGCAGAGGGTGACGCCCAGGTTGATGCTGGCCCACTCCGGGGCTGGCTCACGGCAGTCACAGCACTGGGCATTGCCATCCACGCTCTGCACCTGGGCTGCCACGTGCCCAACTCCGCCGGGCTCCCTTCCCCAGGCCATCCCGCCACAGCCCAGGGTCGCCGAGGAGCTCCTGGCCAGGTATCCCGAGCCCTGGGGGAGCCAGAGGTAGACAGAGAGTGGCCATGGGGCCTGGGGAAGGGGTGCCTCCCCTCCCGGGGCCGCCTGGCCCTGCACCCCCCACGTGAAGGCACCTGGCCGGGCCCCCGGGGGCTGTCATCGAGGCGAGCCTGGCTGAAGGCTGTGGCAATGCTGCTCTGCACGGCGCTGACCCACAGCTGCAGGAGGCGCTCAGAGTCAGCCTGCAGGAGGCAGGACCTGGGCAGGAGCGGGGAGCAGAGGGGGTGGTCTGAGGCCCGGGGAGCCAAGAGGCAGGGTAGGCTGGCTGACACACTATTTAATTGGTCCCAGTTGTCCTGACATAAGAAATACCAGCTGAACAGAGATTTGACACCAATCGGTCCGATCTTTCTAAATATCCCCCATCGCCCTCCCCCCTCCCCCCAGGACACCCCCCAATACTGCCCCCCTATCCAACCATGGAAGGGATAATGCCTGATGCTACATGGGGGCCTCCAAGATGCCCTCAAGATCGGCCCGCCTTCCCGTTGGTAAAGCTTCAGACACGTCAGGCGTCGGCACTCACTTGCTTGGGGACACGACCTCGAAGCAAAACCTCCTCTCCGAGTCCGGGCAGAGCTTCACGGTGCAGAGACGGAGGTCATCCACCACCACGGTCACGGGGTCCTGGAAGGGGAAGGTGACGAGGGGCAGCCGTGCACCAGTTGCAGCAAGGGCTGTGTCCCTGGGCCCCGGCCTCCGGGCCCGGGCCTGCCTACCTTGTACTTCTTCTGATAAACCAGTTGGTTGCTCTGAATAGTGAACCAGCGTCTGGGGGAGGCGGAAACAGAGTTGTGGACGTGGGCGGCATCGGGACGAGCTCGGGACAGGGACAGCGGAGAGGCTGTGCCCTCTGCCCCGAAGGCCTGTGCTGAGAGAGCCGGGCTGACCCTCACACCTGGTCAGCGGGGCACAGGGCTCTGCGGGGCCAGGACACGGAAGGCGGCGCTACTCACACCGCGGACAACCCAGATTTGATCATTTGTGAAGACAACTTTCCAGCAGATGGCAGTAAAATGCTTTTTCCAATAAAATTAGTCTCCTATAATTTTTTTAAGTTTGTTTTTTTTTTTTTACACCCACGTGGGGCTCAGACCCACAACCCCGAGATCAGGAGTCACAGGCTCCACAGACGGGGTCACCAGGTGCCCCGAGTCCTTTGCCACAATTTTTTTGACAGATGGAAGTTTCTCATAGAAGGGGCTCAGTTTTCCGATTTACGCAAATATCCCCAGTGGGAAGGAGCCGAGTCAGAGCAGAGGACCCCCTGCTCCGCACTGCCACGGCCCCTAAGTCCCTACGGAAGCCGACAAGGCCCGCTCGTGGTGCACACCCCCGTGGGCTCCCACTTCACGCCCACCCCGTGTCTTCCTCCCTCCCTCTGTCCACACCCCGTGCCCCTCTCTGTCCCTCGGACTCTCCCAGTTTTGGTGCTGGCTCCTCCTCCTGCCGAGATCATTCTGCCCCCAGATGTCCTTCAAGTCTTCTCTCAGAAGTCCTCACCTGCTCAAGAAGCCTGCCCCAGCCACCCTATCTGGAACTGCAGCCCCTCCCCAGCTGTCCGCACCCCTTGCTTTCCTATGTTTCCCCGCCTCGCTCTTTCCTTCCAACATAACAGAATTTACTGGGCGTCTTTGTCGATGGGACGTAAGGTCCGTGGGGGCAGCGGGTTTTGTCTGTTTTTCTCACTGTGCTAAGCGCACTGTCACCACCCAAGAAACGTTGAATTGAGCGGGTTTGGGTGATTGGGGTGCCCCCCTCACCTGCTCCAGGTCTTAAATGCGTTGCTGGCCCGCTTGAAGAGATGGCCTTCCAGGACCAGCCCACCAGGCCCCTCCTTTAGGCTTGGCTCTGGCTCCTCCCCACTGAGCTCCTGGGGGCACAAGAGGGTCAAAGGGCAGCTGGAGCAGGCAGAGGCCCATGCCCCATGGCCCCAGAGGCCTCACCTTCTGCTTCAGAAGCACGTGTCTCTGCTCCATGTCCCTCCTCTCGCGAGCCGAATTCAGGACCAGCTGGTGCAACTGGGCGGACAAGAGGGGGCATTTCAGACGTGCCCTGGTCTCCACCAACCAAGCCAGGCCAGGCATCTCAGAGTCCCCTCCTCTCCCTCCACCACGGCCTGCCCCTCCCCCCCCTTCCCCGGGGCCCCACCTGGGCGCCCAGTTCCCTGCGATAATGGGCCAGCCTGTCCAGCTCCTCGTGGCCCTGCTGGAAATGGGTAGCTTGGGCCTCCACCAGACGCAGCACCTGGGCGACAAGGCGGGCAGGGGGCCGAGCTGACAGGGGACTCCTCTGTCTTTTCCTCTTCCCTCCTGCCCCCATTGGCAGGCTCCTCTCCACCCCGCCCTCACCACCGCTGCAACTCACGAACTCCATGATGTCAAACTTCCTCTTGTCCTCAATCACGTTGATCTGAGGGGCCCCAAAAGACCTCAGGTCAGTCTTGAAAACACAGCGCCCCCTCCCACTGCACACAGGGGCCTCTCCAGCCTCAAGGGCCTGGAGGCCCTGGGATCCCAGGGTAGGTGGGGGGGCGGGGCGGGGCGGGCACCTGCAGTGCATAATCCAGCGCTCTCCCCTGGTACCCGGCCCGCGCCGTCTTCAGGGCAGTTCCTGCCTCTTCTGCCTCCTGGGCCCGGCGCCTGGGGACCTCCGCGTTGTGGATAAGAGCAGCCTCCAGGCTCTCGGCCCCCCTCCAGAAATCCCGGCGGGCCTCTCGGAAACCCCGGAGACCCCTGTGGGAGAGGGGAAATGCAGAACCAGATACCCCTACCCCCCCCCAGAGAAGTCTCAGGCGGAGGCCCACGCGGGGCCTTCCGGTTGGGACCCCAAGGGACTCCAAGGGGGTGCGGGGATGGGAGACAGCAGTCGGACCACCAGAAACCCCCGACCTCACAGCTCCTTGGTTCAGGGAGGTCCCTATGGTGACGGGATGAGGGATGGAGGACGGGTTCCCTTCCCCACTCACTCCTTGACCAGGGTTTGGATTTGCCGCTGCAGCGTGTGCTGGGTAGCATCTAGAAGCTCCTGGGGGGTGGGGGGAAGCAGAAATGGGCAGGTGAGGGTCAGGCCACAGTAAGCCCTGCTCCCCACCACCAGGCCCCCCTGCTTCCCCCTTACCGCGTGGCTGTCCAGCTTGTGCCTGAGGCTCTCGGTGAATTTGTCCAGACACTCCTGGGCACGGAGAGGCAGAGAGAGAGTACCAGGCGCAGGCCGCCGTCTCTGCACCCCGCCCGCCAGGATGTCTCGGGCCCCAGCCCCAGCCCTGCCCCGGCCTGGGACCTGGAGACCTGGAAACCCCAGGCCGACCCTCCCCTCCCGGAGGATCTCTGCATTCCAGACCCCAGCCCGCTCTACCTACCGCCATCATGGGCTCCGGTGGACCCAGGCGGGCCAGGTCACAAATGGCAGCAAGGAAGGTGTGGCCAGCGGCAAGGTAATGGCGCCCACTTTCCAGGAGGCCATTCCCCAGCTTGAGCAGCTAAGAAGCAACAGGGCGACGGGGCGTTATGCCGATCCGTGCCGGCACCCCCACACTGGTCCCCCGCCTCTCCCTTCTGCAGGACTGTGCCTTCTTCCCAACCTGGCCCTTGCTTCTCTGCAGCCCAGCTGGGCGCTCCCGGGCTTCCACACACCTGCTGCTTCCTCATCTCTGCGTCTTTGCTCCCACTGCTCCGTGCCCCGCAGAAACTTCCTCCCAGCCCCTCACCAAAGCCAGGGTCAGCTTCCCCTCCAAAACGTCTTTCTCTGTCCCCTGCCATGTCTCCTCCCTGCCCCAACTGCCTGGAGCCAGCGCCCCCCAGGAACCCCATCCTCGTGCAGCGTCTGGCTCGGGGATGAGTGCGCCACCCGGCTGCTGGTGGCTGGTGGGCTCGACAGTCCCTCCTGTCTGCAGTCGTGCCATTCTGTGCTCACGGAGCATTCCCCTCAGAGAGATTCCTTAGTCATCTGGCCACGGGGCCAGGGCAAAGACGGCATGTTAGGGTGCTCCATGAGCACCCATTCGTCTGGCCCGAGGAGGGTCCCTTTAGGAAGAGCCAGGCGGCTGGGTCAGAAACCAAAGTGAGGTCTCCTGACCTTGGGCCCTAGTTTGGGAACCGCTGCCCCGAGGTGACACCAGTTGCTCTGGCCTGAGTCAACACGGCTGGGACGGGGTAAGAGTCTGTGGAGCCCTTCAGGTCAGCCCAGGGGACAGGAGACCAGCAGGGAAGTTGTGCGTGGAAATCCCGGGGCAGCAGGGGCTCAGAAAGCTGGGGCCGTGGGCTATCAGTGAACTTTCGATGAACTGAAAGACACTTTCAAGGGCTGACGAAGGCTGCCGGGCCCGAGAGCTGGACTTGAAGGTGGCCAACAGGGTCAGTAATGGTCAGGAAACCGGCCACAGTCCAACCTCATCAGATGTCACCACGAGCTGTCTGTGATCAGGCACCAGGACTCAGACGCTCGCAACTTCACTGGGGGCAGCTGGGGCCCTGAGCATCTGGGTTTTTTTCTACCCACCACCCTTTCCCTATAGGTGAGCTTTTCTAAGACTGAACTAGGGATAAACTGGTCCATCCATGCAATGGAATAGCGCTCAGCAACGGAAAGGAACGGACTATCCACGTAGGAACTACTCATACTGATACGTAACAACCTGAACGGACGTCAAGGGCACAGTCTGAGAGAAGAAACAGAGAGAGCCAACCTTGAGAGCTCACATACTGTGTGGTTTCACTTATGCAACATTCTAGAAATGACAGGAGTCTGGAGAAGAACAGATGAGTGCTTGCCGCGGGTTAGAGAAGGCGGGGAGCGTATCAGGATCAAGGGTCGCACAGAAGAGTGCCTTGTGGTGATAGAGAAGTTTTGTGCCTTTTTTCCCTTTTTCTTTTCTTTTTTCTATTTTTTTTTCTGAGAGAGACTATGCGAGAGCGGTAGAGGGGTAGAGGGAGAGAATCCTAAGCAGACTCCATGCTTAGCACAGAGGTGGACGCAGGGCTCGATCTCACGACCCTGAGATCATGACCTGAGCCGAAATCAAGAGTTGGACACTTGACTGACTGAGCCCCGCAGGTGCCCCAGGAGTTTTGTGTTTCGAATGGGATGCTGGTTACAAGAACCTATGCATGTGATCAAGTGCCATTGAATTATGCACAAAGACTCTGGAAAATGAGTACAGTCGACCTTGAACATGGGTTTGAACTGCTCTGGTCCATTTCTAAGTGGACTTTTTTCCGATAAATATTTTCTCTTCCTTACGATTCATTGTTTTCAAAATTTTGTTTACTTATTATTTTTTTAAGTAAGCTCTACATCCAACATGTAGCTTTTTTAAAAAAAGATTTTATTTATTTGAGAGAGAGAAAAAGAACACCAGTGGGGGGGGGAAGCAGAGGGAGAGGGAGAAGCCGACTCCCCTCTGAGCAGGGAGCCCGCCATGGGGCTGGATCCCAGGACCCTGAGACCATGACCTGAGCAGAAGGCAGACACTTAACTGAGCCACCCAGGCGCCCCACCCAACATGTGGCTTGAATTCACGACCCTGAGATCAAGAGTTGCACGCTCTACTGACTGACCCAGCCAGGTGCCCCTCTTCCTTGTGATTTTCTGAATAACACTTTCCTCTAGCTCCCTGTATTGTAGGAACAGTATATAATACATATACCACACGAAATACGCGTTCATCAACTGTTTACGTTACTGGTCAATGGCGGGCTATCAATAAACTTTTGGGGGAGTCAGGAGTTACATGTAAATTTCTGATGGTACGGAGGGTCGGCGCTGCAAACCCTCACGTTGTTCAAAGGCCAACTGCAGATGCAAAACAGGTAAAATCCAAGTAAGGTCTGTAGACAGTTCATCGTATCGTGCCCACATCAAATTTCCTGGTTTTGGTAACAGACCAGCATTATACAAGAGGCTGCCGTTGGGGGAAGCTGGGTGATGGGTATGTGCGACCCCCCTGCACAATCTTTGCAACTTCTCGCAGGTCTGTAATTAACTCAAAATAAAAAAGCTTAGGGGCGCCTGGGTGGCTCATTCGCTTAAGTGCCCGATTCCTGATTTTGGCGCAGGTCATGATCTCGGGGTTGAGGGATTGAGTCCCATGTGGTGGGGGGGGGGAGGGGAGAGGGTCCACACTCAGCAGGGAGTCTGCTTGAGAGTCTCTCTCCTTCTCCCCGCTTGCACGCACTCTCTCTCTTTCTAAAATAAATAAATCTTTAAAAAGAAACTTAAAAATAAGGAAGTTTATATAAAAAAATGTGTATCTATTCATTGGTCACCTGCTAAATTTCTGACTCCGGTAGAGGCACTGGGGAAGGAGCAAAAATAGAACATAAAAGTGCCTTCATGGCACTTAGGTTCTGTTGGGGGGCGAACAAACAAGAACAAAAACTGGCAAGCGTGACAGACACACTCTCAGACCCCGGATGGTCCCCTCTCTTGCATCACCCCCTCCCCGCCCCCCAGAGCATGAGATATGCAACTTGATTCTACCCAACAGAACATGGCCAAGGCCACAAGACAGTGCTCCCATGATCAGGTCATGCCGTGGGGCAGAGGGGACAGCCACGCGGCTCCTGTGGCCGCATTTCGATGCACACTGATGCCACCTTGGCAGCACCCACCAGAGAGACCCTCCCGCCGGCCTTGGAGAAGCGAGCCACCATGATGCAAGCTGCCCAGGGCCAGGGCCACGTGGCAGGTGACCGTGGGCAGCCGTGAGCAGGTGGAGGCCTCAGCAAGCAAGGAGCCAGGGTTCGCCAACACCCCCACGAGCTCGGAGGGGAGCCCTGAGCCTCGGGTGGGACTGCAGCCTGTGAGCCCGTGAGCAGAGGACCGGCGGGGCTGCGTCCACCTCCCGAGCCTCGGACGCTGTGCTAACAGGCGTGAGCTGGCTTCAGTCACTATGGTTGCAGTAACTCCTTAGACGGCAGCAGAAAGCGAATGTGGCAAAAAAAGACATCCCACGTGGGAGCGGGGCGAGCGCTGTAGAGAAAAATCAAGCCGAGGACGGGGCGGAGGCGTGCACATCTTATGAAGAGTGGCCGGGGAGGGCCTTCCTGTCCCTGGCTTAAGTGCCTCGCTGGTTTATCTCCCCAAGGCCCTCTGTGAGCTCCCTGGGGGCAGAACCGTCTTGCCACCCCTGGAGGCCCAGGGCCAGCGTAAGGCTGGGTTCACAGCTGACCCAGGAAGCCCACAGGGAGTTTGGTCTTCCAAGATCCTGTGCTCCTTGAGGGTACGGAGCCCCTACTTCCTTCTCTGTAGCCCCCACAGTATCTACCCACACGATTAGCGTTCAACAACGCTTGGAACTCATTGGCAGTCTCCAGTTTTCTCCCTGGCCCCGCCCCTCTCATCTTAATGCCATCCTGGGCCACCACTCCATGTCACCTTTTCCAGCCGGGTCTCCAGTTCCGACACCTCGGCTTCCACCAGCTCAATGGAGGCTCTGGGGAGAGAGGGATGGGGTCACGGGAACACAGCTTGGGTCCATCGGGTCTGTCTGCCCCAGGAAGGTTGGGGTTGGGGGTTCGTGGGTAAGGGGACAGACAGAAAAAGCTGATGGGTGAAGAGGACCCGACCACCCGCCCTCTTCTGCGCCCTCTTCTGCTCCCTCCGTCTGCTCAGTGTGGGAGCCAGTAGGGCGCAGGCCCGAGCAGGAAGGGTAAAAGGAGGGTGGATGTGGTGAGGGCAGGAAGTTGCTAACCGCCCCAGCAGGTGCTGGGGGAGGGGCAGGGGTCCCCAGGAGCAGGAGGAGGGAATGTCAGCTCTGGAGGTAAGAGGGGCTGGAGAGGCCCCCTCTGCCCAGAAAGGGGGTGGAGAGCACCAGAGCCTGGGGCTACGCAGCACAGGTGCTGCCCTGGCCCACTAGCGAGCGCGGATCTTGTCCCTTTGCGAACTCATTCCCTGGAAGGACATCAGGCCTGGGGCAGGTTGTCTGTTGTGTCCATAGTGTCTGTGTGTGTGCGTGTATGTATTGGGGGGGTCAGATCTCACCCCCTGTGCGCCCCAGACCTGTACACACTTACCGGAAGCGGGGTGAGTCCTTGAGACACTCCTCGAAATCCAGCTTGACGGTCATCTCGGCTTGATTGTCCCCGGGGCCGGACGGGTGGGAGTGCAGGTGGAGGCGCTCCCTGCCCCGGGAGGGGTTGATGAGGAAGGAGGAGGGGGTCCTCCCTGGGGAAGAGCCTGGGGGGGGGGGCTCAATTCCTTCCCTGAGGGTAAGGGGTGTCCAAGGAGGAGCTCTCACCTCACACTTGCTGGCAGCGCTGGGAGGGGCAGAGGCGGGGCCAGGCAGAGAACCCACAGCCCCGCCCACCAAGACTCTGCTGTCCCCTTCCTACCCGGAGCCCTAGTCCCTCGGCTACTTTCTCCTCTGGGGACAGGGTCTGGCAGTATAGGCTCAAGTCCCGATTCTGACCCTCGGAGGGTATGGGGCCCTGGGCAAGCTCGCTGATTCCTCAGTTACTTCATCTGGGAGATGGGGACGATGATCCCTCACCCAGGGTTGCTGGAAGAATGAAAGCTACTACTTTTGGTCAAGATGCTAAAGGTAGTACATTTAGGGTTGGCCGAGCCACACCAATCGCTGTCACCCTGCTGCACCCGGGCCTTCTGGGCCTCGAAGGCCCTTGCTGAGTCCAGTCCCCCAGGCTGCTCCAAGCTTTCTTCTCCGCTCTGCCTGCTGTGGTTTCCTGTGCGCCGAGGTCCCTCCCTCCTCCCCTGTCCTCAGTGACTGAGCAGGCCCATCCTCCGCCAACGATTCCTGGCACCCAGACTCCTGCACTTCTCTTTATTGTCCACCTCGAGGGTGGTGAGGGCTGGGAGAGGCTTGTCCCCACCCCATCCCCGGCTGGCTACATTTTCCATTGTCTGCTTTCCTCCTCTTGTGTCCATCGAAGCCGCAGGGTTTCGTCTGGAGAGAGAAAGGACTGGGTCACTGGCTTTCTTGTAACAGGTGGGAGATCTGGCCCGTGTCCCCCTGAAACTCACTAGAACCTACCCACTCAGGCCCTCTCCCTCCCTGGCCAGCCCCCGCCTGGGCTCACGTCTGCATTGGTTTTGGTGTGGGGAGTGTGGGCTGCTTCCAGGTTCCTTCTCCAAGCTCTCCGGGCTTCGCCAGTTGAGCCCCTTGGATACCAGCCACCGACACCAGCCTGAGTCTGCTCTGTCTTTGGAGGACAAGGCAGCACCTAGAGTGGGGTGTGTGGCAGAGAGGAGTCAAGGAGGAGGTGTGGGGCCAGCAGGTAGTGCCAAGCTGGAGGGGGTCCCAGCCCCTTCTGAGCACCCCCCCTTCCTCTCTGTACAGCATGGGCCTTACACACCAGGATGCTTGGGGCGGCTCTTAGCATCTGTTGCCCATGTACCGGTATGCAAAGGAGGGGGGATGGGGGGATGGGAGCTGGCCAAGAGCCAGCCATTGTGGCCTGGTGCCCTCACCAGGCTGCCATGTTGGCACTGCCAGGGACTCTTCAGAGGCCCGGCGATCCTGAACGGGGCTTCCTGTATGATCCAGCAGACGGACCTCAGTGCTTATGGGATTCTCAATCACCCAGTTCAAATTCGTGGAGCCTGGAAGGATCAGGGGATCAAGGCTGGGGCACCCATCAGGCTTCTGGTTGTCAGCAGCCCCTGCCCCAGGCCAATCCAGCCCAGCTCTCACTGGCCTGCTGCGGAGGCTCGTCTTCGGGGTCCTCCTCGAGCTCTGGGTGGGGAGAGCACCTGAGGTACCTTCCTTTGCTGTAATACTCCTTGCGTTGCACATCGACCTCCTGGTCTGACACGACGATGGCTGAAGGTGGGGACTGATTTCTGAAGGTAGGGGAATCTGAAGGGTCACCCCAATCACTCTGAGTCTTACGGCCACCGGGGGCCTCCAGGATCCCCAGGTGTCCATGATGCCCCCCCTGCACAGGGGAGAAGCTCCCGGTTCTCCTCTCCATCCTATGCCCTCCTCCCATGTTAGGAAACGCCAGTGATCTCCCCATCCCCCACGCCTCTCTTGGGCTTCCTGAGGACAGTCGTGCTGAGGACCCCACCCCAGCTGCCTTCTGTCTTCCCCCGGGTTCTCCTCCCATCGCCTCCCTCTCGGGCACCACGGCTAACCCTTGACTTCGGGGACGTGGTTCCTGGTCACCAGACCAATCTCATCTTTGACTCCTCTGGCCAGCCCTCCCGTCCAGCCTCTCTCCATAGGCCTGGGCTCTGGGTCCCACATCACGCTCCGACTGCTGCCACCCGTACTGGTGCCAGCCCCGTTGCTGTGCTTGCTGTTACTGAAGGGAAGACTTTTCTGAGCCTTGAGGAACTTTCCTTCATCGTAGTGTGACTTTCGGTGCTTGTCAAAATCACTGGAGTCTGTGGGCCATTGTAAGAGCTTGGCTTTCCTGCCAGGCTCCTGCCGAGGGTTCCCTCTGACACCCCCTTTCCACTCAGTCCCCACCCCTCATCTCACATGTCTTGGAAAAGCTGTCTGAAGACCCTGAGCTTCTGTTATCACCGTACTGCAGGACCTTGGGGTAGAAATTGTCCATTGTTGCAAACCTGAAGGGGAGGGAGACTAGTTGGGGGCGCCAAAGGGGAGAGGACAGGGGGCCAGGGGGTAGATGGGGCCTAGCTGGCTGACTCCCCCACCTTGGCCTCGGTCAGTCCTGATGGGAATTGAAGTACCTCCCATTTTGGTGGCCAAAAAGCAGAACGGGCTCTGACCCCAGAGGTGGAGGAAGGAAGAGGCCCCACATCCCTACTGATCTCTGGCGGGCCTCTCACCTTTCTGCCAGCGCCTGGGGAGTCACTGCGTGAGACGATGCCCCAGGCAGGTCCTCAGCACCGTCCTGCAGCCTGCGGAGGAGGGAGGGAGCAGTGCTGAGAGGCAGGCAGCACCCAGTCCCTGAGACCTCTCTGCCTCCCCCACCCCCTTTGAGTAGGGAGGGGGCTGGGCTGGAGGGCTAGGGCTGAGGGCTCAGCACCTGTAGTAGGGGGTGCTGGGCTCATCCACCTTCATAAATCCGTAATCCTTGTCAGCGGGGTGGCATGTGGCCAGGATATTCATTTCATCCCACCGCTGGGACTTTTTCCTGGAGTAGGGGAAGGACACAAGAAAGGGGGAGGAAGCCTCCCAGCGACCTCCTCTTCACAGCCCTCCCTCCCTCTTCCAGTCATCCAAAAACTTTTCCTCGTACCCTCCCGTCGTGTCAGGGGCTGAGGAGCCTGCGGATGGGGGTTACACCTCGTGATTATCGTGTACTGTGTAGCCAGCGTTTATCGGGTACCTGCTGCCCTCCCAAGGCCTGGGACCTCCGATTTCCCACCCAATTACCCGCAGTTGCTCACATTTCGGTTCTTAGGACTCCACCCCTTTCCCTAGCTCGGCCCCCGCCGGTGTCCGGAACCCCTCCCTCCGGGCTCCGCGCGCCGGGTGCCGGCTGAGCAGGACTCCTTACTTCTCCGCACTGGGGGATTTCTGCATCAAGATGGAGGTGCTGTTTTTTAGGATACTGCGGGGCCGGTCCTCACAAGGTTTGTGGGGGTGCAAGCAAGTTGGCCCGGAGCGCGGTGGACTGCATTCCGAGTTGTACACCCCAGAGCCCCCGGACCCGGGGCTGCAGGTCCCGGATACACTGGTTCCAGGGAAGGGGGCGTTTAATCCATCAGGGTAGGTGCGGGACCCAGCGCTGAGGTCCGCAACCTCCCCAGGGTGCTGGTTGGGCCCGGAACCGTGGACTGCTACCCCCCCGGAGGGCCTGCTAGAACCGGGACTGCAAGTTATGACGCCCCCGGCGTGCAGGGAGGGCCCAGAACTGTGACACAGGACTACGCCGGAGGGCGGCCCGTCGTCTGCCTCGACTCCTCGGACTCCTCCTGGCACACCCTTGCTTGCCTCTCCCGGGGATTCCCCACTGAGGCCGCCAGCAGTCCCCAGAGCCTCCTGCTTCTCCATGGCCCCACCCGGGGGCCACTCTCAGCTGTCCCGCCCCGCCTCCAGGTTCCACATAGCCCCGCCCCGGGGCCCCGCCCCCACCGCGCCGGGCTGGGGATGCTCAGCCCGGGTCCCCTTCCGCTCCCTAGAACCGCGGCCCCGGAATCAAGCTTTATATAGGGACCCAGGGCTAGGGTTGCCCCTCCCTCTCTGTCCCACCCACAGGCTTTCTTCCTTTGTCTCTGGGACTTGTTCCCGCCCTTCTTCCCCATCACCGCCTTCATCCGAATTATCCAATCATAATCAGTGGTCCTGGTCATGGGGCCAGAAGCCTCAATTGTGACGTCACAGTCCTCCAACCTCTGCGCGAGTTCGGAGAGTTGGGCCGGGAGCTTGTTCATAGCTCGGGAGTTTTGGGGGGAGGCCGTCAGGGCCGTTGCTGTAAACCACCTACCAGGGTTTCATTGGACTCTATCCGTGGCTTTAAGATTTAAGGGTTTGGCTGGATTGGAGTTCAAGGTGGGCTTATTTGGAAATATCGCGAGGCTTTTTATCCCACCCTCCCCCCCAAAAGTCGGCCCGTTTTGCCTCTCACGAGATGTGATACAAAGTGGAGGGGTGGTGACACCGTCGCGAAACATATCCGATCTCGGTGGAGCGCAGGCAGAGGTTTTCATTTATAAAACTACCGGGTCCCTTCTCTGAATCCTACGGACGCCGCTCACCCCGCTGCAAAGGGTGCCGAGCGAAGGGAAGACTCCTCCTCCTCTAGCCGTAAAGCGAATACTTCAAGGTGTCGCCTGCTTCGGCGAGGGCGGGGTCGTCGGAGCCGCTGTCGCAAAGCTGAAAGTGGGGGCTAGCACCCCCCTGCGTCGTAAAGATGCCTGCGGCGGTCGTTTCTTCCACTGTCGCAAAAGCTCCCGGCCCAAGTCTGCACGGCGGTCGGAGCCACTCCGTCACCTCGCCGTGCCGTAAAGCAAGCCTGCCCGACCCCGTCGTCCTTCCGTTCCCACCGTGGTGGTCATTAGTTCCCTAGCCCGGGATGCTCCATTGCCCGGCAGTGCCGTAAAGCATACCCGGCCCCAGCCCCGAGTCCTATTCCCTCCGGGTGTCTGTGCACCGCGGTTGCCACGGTGCCGCCAAGCGCGGCTGTCGCGCGGCCCCGGTGTCAGCGGCGATGGCGGCGGGGTCGGGTGGGAGTGGGGGCTCTGGGGGAGGCCCCGGGCCGGGGCCGGGTGGGGGTGGGGGCCCCGGCGGGAGCGGCGCAGGGTCGGGGTCCGGCGGGGGTCTGGGCAGCGGCGGGGAGCTGCACCCGCGCACTGGGCGCCTGGTGAGCCTGTCGGCCTGTGGGCGTACAGCGCGGCGGCAGCAGCCGGGCCAGGAGTTTAACCACGGGCTGGTGTTGAGCCGGGAACCCTTGCGCGATGGACGCGTCTTCACCGTCCGCATCGACCGCAAGGTGCGGAGCGGGGCCCGCGGAACCGAAATGTGGAGGGTGGTGGGAGGGGGCGAGCGGGAGACACGGAGTAGTAGCACAGCCAGGCCAGCCCACATCGCCGGCTACCGAGAGGGGACCGACAGACCGGGACACCGGGTGACGGGCAGGAGGGGAGCATGGAGCAGAAACCTTCGCTCTGACGGGGAAAGGGATGAGGAGAACTGGAGTTTCCTCAAGACCCAGGAGCAGCGGAGCAGGGACACGGGGCTTCGTCCCCAGGAATGGTTAGGGACCAGATCTCCCGGAATCATTTCTGGGAGGTGGAGGATGGAGGGATGTCAGGGATGTGATAGGAGGAGAGGGGAGAACCAGGGAAAGAACCAACCATTGGAGGATAAACTCGGGCGGAAAGATGGGTGAAGAGAGATACTCCGGGAGAGGGAGGTGTGCATGCCTGTGATTTGGTGGAGAGGCCAGGTGCACAGGGATGGAATTTGGGAAGAGGTGGGATCTGAGTGGAGCCAGAGCCTCGGAGAGAATCAGGCCAGGGGGAGGAGGAGAGTGGTGTATGAGAGCTGTGAACCCCGGGTGCTTGAGGCCACTGCCTCCTGGAGTTTCTCGTCTCAGGAGAGAAAAGCCAGTTAGCTGTCGTAGATGTGGGAAGAGGGGGACATGGCTGTCTGTGAAATGTGGATTCCTAGTGGTGGGAGACCCATCGTGACCCATCCTGAGCCTCTGTCCACCACCCTTATCACAGGTCAACTCCTGGAGTGGCTCCATTGAGATTGGGGTGACGGCACTGGACCCCAGTGTGCTGGACTTCCCAAGCAGCGCCACGGGGCTGAAGGGGGGCTCATGGGTAGTGTCGGGCTGCTCGGTGTTGAGGGATGGACGTTCTGTGCTGGAGGAGTACGGTCAGGACCTGGACCAGCTTGGTGAAGGGGACC
Organism: Ursus arctos; assembly: GCF_023065955.2. Taxonomy (NCBI): domain Eukaryota; kingdom Metazoa; phylum Chordata; class Mammalia; order Carnivora; family Ursidae; genus Ursus; species Ursus arctos. The sequence goes on from NW_026622808.1 coordinate 10,094,935, forward strand.
GTGTGGGCGTGGAACGCACAGTTGCCGGGGAGCTGCGGCTCTGGGTGAATGGGCGGGATTGTGGGGTGGCTGCCACGGGCCTTCCCGCTCGTGTCTGGGCCGTCGTGGACCTTTACGGCAAGTGCACCCAGATCACCGTGCTACCCCCTGAGCCAGGTTTCAGCCCCCCTACTCCCATCCCCACACCTCCCCTTGAGCCCTCCGCGCCCCCCGAAGATTCCGCCTTGACTGAACAGGGGACCTCTGGGGATGAAGGTGAGAACACAGCTAGGGTAGTGGTGGAGGGGTGGGGCAGAGGGCTGAAGGCATGGGGGAGACAAAGTGACCAACGAGGCTGGGTGTGAGCAGGGTCCCTCAGACCCCCCCCCGAATCTGTTGAAGGGAAAAACAGGGACTAGAGGAGGGGGGTCTCCTGGCTGTGGGCCCTGCAGCAGGGGCTGAACCCTTACTCCCCTCCCATCCTGCCTGGTCCCCAGCCTTCATGGTGTCCCCAGCGCAGGCCCGGCCGGAGACGTTTCCTAACAGCCTTGAGTCGCACAATGGTGAGGGCTTCCGGGAATCTTTGGGAAGGGGAGTGGGAAGTGAGGTGGTTGAGGGGAGGGGAGGGGCCTCAGGAGAGGGCTGGGGGGAGAGTGGTGAGCCTGAGAAGAGTAGAGCCTCATGCCAGCTTCCCTCCCCCGTCCCGCCACCCTAGACTTTGCCAGCATGGAGCTGTCCGAGGTGGTGGGCAACGCCATCCTGTCTGCCTACAACGGGGGGCTCCTGAATGTCAACCTGAGCTCCCCGCCGGCAGGGGACGGACTGGGGTCTGGCGGTGCCGCCACCTCGCCCATCCTCACTTCCAACGATGCCCTGCTCTTTCACGAGAAGTGCGGGACCCTCATCAAGCTTAGCAACAACAATAAGACCGCCGAGCGCCGCCGGCCCCTGGACGAGTTCAACAATGGCGTTGTCATGACCAACCGTCCGCTCCGGGACAACGAGATGTTTGAGGTGTGCCAGCTCCCGGGCTCTGGCTGGCGCTTCACCCTCCGGGAACCAAAGACGGGGCTGGACCCTTGACCGTGGCAGTGTGGGGCCCAGGGAACAGCCAAGGGCCAAGGGTCCTTTCTCGGCATTTACACGCCCCGCCTCCCCCTTCTGCTGTCGCTCCCCCCAAGATCCGCATCGACAAGCTCGTAGACAAGTGGTCGGGCTCCATTGAGATCGGCGTCACCACCCACAACCCCAACAACCTGGAGTACCCAGCCACCATGACCAACCTGCAGTCAGGTACCAGCCCCTGGCAGGGCGGAGGCCCCTTCCTAAGGCGAGGGAAGCCCGGGGCCTAGCTAGGGTGTCCACCTTCCCCCAGGCACCATCATGATGAGCGGCTGCGGGATCCTGACCAACGGCAAGGGCACTCGCCGGGAGTACTGTGAATTCAGTCTGGACGAGCTGCAGGTGAGGGGGGCGGGGCGCAGAGTCTGGGCCGCCATCCGCGGCAGCCCGTCACCCCGCATCCCTGCCCGGGCTCCACGGTCTCCGCCGTGACCTAGAGCAAGGCCTCTGCTCTGTCGCCTGAAGGTTCCTCTGAGAAGGCAGGGTTGCCCGGTAGGTAGGCACTGAGATTTTGGAGTCAGAAGGTCACTTTCTCTCACTGTGCAGCCGTGTGGGGTAGTGACCAGAGGCAAGAAACTGGCGCGTTGTCTCTGGTAGGTGGGCTTTCTTCCTTTTCCCCTTTTCTTCTAACGTCTGAGCCGAGCCCGCTAGTGTTCTGTAACGTGCTCGGAGAGCTGGGTGAGGCGATGTCTATAGGGTGGCTTCCCGCCGTGAGCATTCGGGGGCTCAAGACTCCGGCGCCTTGGGAGCTGTGCCCCTGTGGCCGGGGCTGGTGGGAAGGCCTCGGAGCCCCTCTGTTCTCAGGGGCCCCAGGACGAGTCTGGCGCCTGCTGGGGGACGGACTCCAGACCTTCGTCTCTTTGCCTTGGCTAGGAAGGCGACCACATTGGTCTCACGAGGAAGTCCAACTCTGCCCTACACTTCTTCATTAATGGCATCGACCAGGGTAAGGGGGCGCCCAGAGCGGGCCGCTGGGCCAGGGCTCTCGGGGGCTGTCTCTGATGGTGGTCTCCCCGCCTCCCCGCCGCAGGCGTGGCTACCCCACTGACGCCCCCGGTGGTGTACGGGGTGGTGGACTTGTACGGGATGGCAGTGAAGGTGACCATCGTGCACAACAACAACCATAGCGACCGCCTGCGCCGCAACAATGCCATCCTGCGGGCGCTGTCCCCCGAGGGCGCCCTCCGCCGCACGGCCCCCGCTGCTCAGGCAGAGCCCGAGCGCCTGCTTTTCCACCCCAACTGCGGGCAGAAGGCAGCTATCACCCACGAGGGACGCACGGCCCTGAGGCCCCAGTATGGCCCATGGGGTGGGGAGAAGCCTGCAGAAGGGGCTCTATGGGGTGGGGGCGCGGAGAAGCATGGGGGAAGAGGGATTCTGACCTGGGGAGCCCTGGACAGAAAAGGGGGCAGCCTCGTGGAGAGGGAAGTTTCTCTGGTTGACCGGGGGCAGCAGGCGTCCGGTGGGCAGCGCCAGGCGAAGCTTGGGCGTGCTCGGAGAGTGTGTTCATGCCTGAGTCCCCGATCGCTGTCCTCAGTGCCACCGATGACTTCAACCACGGCGTGGTGCTGAGCAGCAGGGCCCTGCGGGACGGAGAGGTGTTCCAGGTGCGCATCGACAAGATGGTGGACAAGTGGGCCGGCTCCATCGAGATCGGCGTCACCACCCACAACCCTGCCTACCTCCAGTTGCCCTCCACCATGACCAATTTGCGCTCCGGTGAGCTCCCAGGGAGGGTCCCAGGGAGGAAGCTGCCCCCAGAGCCCTGGCACTTGGTCCCCAGCTCTGTCTTTACTGGTCCTGCTCGTGACGACTGGTTCGGGGGCTGAGCACTGAGCCACGTGGATGGGGCTTGTGGGGTGTGGGACCTGCAGAGTTTTCTTGCCCGGCCCTGGGAAGAAAGCTGGCCGTCAGACAGGGCAGGCCGGGCCAGCGGCTTTGGGGAGGGGCGTGGGGACTGCCGTATAAAGGAGCGGAGCCCTGGTTCCCGCTCACGCCCTCTGCCGCTCCCTGTCCCCCTAGGAACCTGGATGATGACTGGGAACGGGGTGATGCACAACGGGACGACCATCTTGGACGAATACGGTCACAACCTGGACCGCCTCAAGGTGGGAGCGCGGGGTACCGCTGGGCCTTGGCGAGCAGGGGTGGGCACGGCGGGGCGGCTTAGGACCAGCCCTCACGGGAACTCTGCCTGACTCCTCACTCCAGCCCCCCTTCCTCCAAGGCAGGGGACACGGTGGGCGTGGTGCGGCGGGAGGACGGGACTCTGCACTTCTTTGTCAACGGGATGACTCAGGGCCCTGCGGCCTGGAACGTGCCCCCGGGCGTCTACGCTGTCGTCGACCTGTATGGCCAGGCGGCCCAGGCCACCATCGTGGACGACGTGGGTGAGGGCCGGGCCGGGGCTGGGGGCTGGGGCAGCCTTGGGGGGGCCTCGGAGACCCCCGGAGGCCTCACGGCTGATGACCGCCTCCCAGAGGTGCCGCCGGTGCCCGAGCCACTCCCCGAAGGGAACAACCAGGTGTCGCCCAGCTCCCCGTCGTCGGGGGCCGGGGGCTCCGACCTGCGCTTCCACCAGCTGCATGGCAGCAACGCCGTCATCACCAACGGGGGCCGCACCGCGCTCCGGCACAACTGCCGCAGCGAGTTCAACGACGCCATCGTCATCTCCAACCGGTCAGTGTCGCGCTGGCGCGGCCCCGGCCTCCTGCTGCCCGGCCTCAGCCGCCACGCGGGGCCTGGCTGACTGCCGCTGTCCTGGCAGGGCCCTGCGGGACGGAGAGCTGTTTGAGATCGTCATTCAGAAGATGGTGGACCGCTGGTCAGGCTCCATCGAGGCTGGTGAGGGGCGCGTGCGAGCTTGTGTGTGCCAGGGGGCCGCGGCCTGCCTGCTGCGGGGGGCTCGGCTCTGACCTGCCCCTGCCTCCTGCCAGGAGTGACCGCTATTCGGCCGGAGGACCTCGAATTCCCCAACACCATGACGGACATCGACTACGACACGTGGATGCTCAGGTTCGGCTGCCGGCTCTGGGGCCGGCCCGCAGGGCTGGGTGGGGCGGGCACGCATGCGGGAAGCGGGGTTTGGGGCCTGCGGTGGCCCTGGACGACGACAGGCCTGAGGGCTCTGGCTGCCCCTTCCCTTTGATTCTGGGAGGCCCTCCCACGTCACCGCGCACCCCCAGCCGCCCAGCCTTCTCTCCTCGGAGGGGAGCCCCTGCTTTCCTCGGGGGGATCCCAGAGGCGTAGGAGACAGCACTGGGCCTCCCACCCGGATCAACATGCCGGTCCGGGGCCTGGAAGGTTCTGACGAGGAGGGAGCGCGCGGGGGCCTGCGTGGGGGGAGCCGGGGGCTCAGCGGCCCCTGCTGTCGCCCCTGCAGCGGCACGGCCATCATGCAGGACGGGAACACGATGCGCAACAACTATGGCTGCGACCTGGACGCGCTGGGCACGGGCGCGCGCATTGGGATGATGCGTACCGCCAAGGGCGACCTGCACTACTTCATCGACGGCCAGGACCAGGGCGCCGCCTGCTCAGGCTTGCCTCCGGGTAAAGGTGACTGCTCGCTGGCTTTCGGCCTGCCAGCCTCACGCCAGCCCAGCCCGGGCCGTCCGGCCTCTGACGCCCTCCTTCTGCACGCAGAGGTGTATGCGGTGGTGGACCTGTACGGCCAGTGTGTCCAGGTGTCCATCACCAGTGCCACCGGCCCCATGGACAACAGCCTGGCGACCAGCAACACCGCCACCGAGAAGTCCTTCCCCCTGCACTCCCCAGGTTCGGCTGGGCCCTGCTTGTGTGCTGTGGGCCTGAGGGACGCAGTGTCCCCGGGCGGGGCGGGGGATAGCTGTTCAAGGACAAGGCCGCCCAGGCAGCTGCAGACGGAGGGCAGGGAACAAGCCAGGATCCGAAGCCCCCGGGAATGGGGGAGGGGGCTCCCCTGCCGCCGCACCCGGACGCCGGAAGCCGGGCACGTGGGCTTCGGGAGCGGGTCTGGCTGCGCGGAAAGGCGTCGGAGGAGTGACGGCAAAATGGGCCTTTAGGGCGATTTCCTGTTTCACTCGAAAGCTCTGCTCCCTGTCCCTCCTGAAGCCTGTGGCCGCAATGCCACCCCTTCCTGTGGTACCATCTCTCCACAGTGGCCGGCGTGGCTCACCGGTTCCACAGCACCTGTGGCAAGAACGTGACCCTGGAGGAGGACGGCACGAGGGCGGTGCGCGCGGCCGGCTACGCTCACGGCCTCGTCTTCAGCACTAAGGAGCTCAAGCCAGAGGAGGTCTTTGAGGTGGGCGCTGGGCCCTCCGCCCTGGGCCCGGGCTGCCGCCCGTCCGCGCCCCGCGCCCCGCGCCCCGCGCCCGCGGCAGCGGCTGTGCCGTCTCTCCCTCAGGTGAAGGTGGAGGAGCTGGACGAGAAGTGGGCGGGCTCCCTGCGGCTCGGGCTGACCACGCTGGCGCCCGGGGAGATGGGGCCCGGCGCAGGCGGGGGCCCGGGGCTGCCCCCCTCCCTCCCGGAGCTCCGGACGAAGACCACCTGGATGGTGTCCAGCTGTGAAGTGAGGCGCGACGGGCAGCTCCAGAGGATGAACTACGGCCGGAACCTCGAGAGGCTGGGGGTGAGGCAGCTGGCTCCCGAGGCGCGGTGGAAGCGGGAGCGGGCGTGGCGGGGAGACGTGGCTGAGCTCCTCTGCTTGTCTCCCCTCGGTCCTAGGTGGGGAGCCGGGTGGGCATCCGTCGGGGCGCAGATGACACAATGCACGTCCTGGTGGATGGAGAGGACATGGGGCCCGCAGCCAACGGCATCGCCAAGGTAGGTCCGAGACAGTTCTTGGGTTTGGGCGGAGGGCTCGAGGCCTTCCACGGACCTCTGCCTCCTGCGTCGTGTGTGCCCCCAGAACGTGTGGGCTGTGCTGGATCTCTACGGGCCGGTGCGGAGCGTGTCTGTCGTGAGCTCCACGAGGCTGGAGGAGCCGGAGGGCACCCAGCCGCCGTCTCCCAGCTCGGACACTGGCAGTGAGGGCGAGGAAGACAACGACGGGGAGGAGCACGGCCTGAGGGTGAGAGGCCACGGTGGGGCGCAGGGGATGTCCACCCTGTGGACACCGGGGTGCTCTGGGGTTCTCTGAGTCCGCCCTGGGTGGACAGAGGCGTAGACGCAAGCCCTGTGTAAAATGCCAAGGGGGTGGCTTGGGCCTCGCAGGGGCAGCCCCAGCAGCTCTGTCTGTCTACCACACCAGGGCCAGAATCAAGTGGCCGTTATGCCCACGGCCCTCGAGTTCCTGGAGAACCACGGGAAGAACATCCTCCTGTCCAACGGGAACCGGACGGCTACGCGGGTGGCCAGCTACAATCAGGGCATCGTCGTCGTCAACCAGCCCCTGGTGCCCCAGCTGCTGGTCCAGGTGGGCCTCGCCTCCTCCTCCGCGGCTCCCCCTGCTCGGGGTCACCCAGGGCCAACCCTCCTGGAGAAACCCCTCCCCATGTGAGGACAGAGTGGAGGCAAGCCCCTGGATGAGCTTACTGGGCTTTGGTCGTACCCTGAGGTGGGATTTGTAGATCGATCGTCAGGAAGCCCCCCCCGCCCCCGGGACTGGGTAGGGGAGCAACGGGGAGGGGCTGGGGGTCCCGAGAAAGATGCCGGGTCCTACATGTGGCTGCCAAGAGGGCCTTCCAGAGGAGGGAGACTTACAGGAACCCTTACCCAGGCAACAACAGGACCAAGGCTGAAACGGAAGGAAACTAGTGAATTTGGAGTTTGCGCTCTCTCCAGCCTCAGAAGGGCCAGCATCCCTCCCTGGCTGGGTTAGGGAGCCCGGCGCTGCTGGGTGGGTGGCCTCTTGCCAGGGGGCCGTGACCGGGGAGTAGTCGCCTTTTCCCCCAGGTGAGGATAGACTTCCTGAACCGACAGTGGACATCTTCCCTGGTTCTGGGAGTCATCACCTGCCCCCCCGAGAGGCTCAACTTCCCTGCTTCTGCCTGTGCCCTCAAGCGGGCGGCCTGGCTGCTACGGGGTCGTGGTATCTTCCACAACGGTCTCAAGGTGGGTGGGGAGCAGAGGGAAGGGCCAGGGCCAGGACTCGAGTCGGGAGGGGCTGGCCCAAAGGGAGAAGAGGGGCACCCAGCCCTGGTGGTGGGGTCACAGGTATCAAGGGGCCGTGCGGGTAGCCCCCCATAGCAGGTGATCAAGAGCACGTCGGTGTCTGGACTCTCCGGCTTATCACAGCCTCCTACGTCCTTGCCGTTGAGAATGTGGCATGGGGAGCTGGGGGTGGGGAGAGCGGGGAGGCAAAGCCCAGGCTCAGGCAACCGGAAACCGAGAGAAGGTCCGGCGTGGCCGCTGCTGGCGGGAGTCTGATCTCTGGGAAGACAGTAGGTGTCTCCTCCCAGATCTGTGAGAAGTTTGGGCCAAATCTGGACACGTGTCCGGAAGGCACCGTCCTGGGACTGCGGCTGGACAGCTCGGGTGGGCTGCATCTGCACGTCAACGGCATGGACCAGGGCGTGGCTGTGCCCGACGTCCCCCAGCCCTGTCACGCGCTCGTGGACCTCTACGGGCAGTGTGAGCAGGTTAGCGGGACGGAGGCAGGGTGGAGGGGGCGCCGGGCACTCCGTGGTGTGGGAGGGCATCGGCAGGCCCTGGGGGCTGGGTCATCCTCATCCCGCCCTCCCCTGCAGGTGACAATCGTGAGTCCTGAACCAGGGGCTACCAGCGGGAAGAGTGGTGGAACCCAGGGTGACATGGAGAAAGCGGACATGGTGGACGGTGAGGCAGCCCCCAGCCCCCAGGGGCCCGGCCCCGCCCTGCCCCACAGCGCCAGCTGCTGTGACCCTGCCCCCCTGTGCCCTCGCAGGCATCAAGGAGAGCGTGTGCTGGGGCCCGCTGCCTGCCGCCAGCCCTCTCAAGAGCTGCGAGTACCACAGCCTCTGCTCCCGCTTCCAAGAACTGCTATTGCTTCCTGGTGAGTCCGCAGCCCTCCAGTCCCGCCGCGCTTCCTGGGGCCGGGCTGTGCCCAGACCCCGAGAGCCCAGCGGGAAGGGGGCCGTGTGGCGGAGCCCCGGGGCGGGAGCCACAGCAGCCAGACCACCCCTCGCTCTCCTGCAGAGGATTATTTCATGCCCCCGCCAAAGCGGAGCCTGTGCTACTGTGAGTCTTGCCGGAAGCTTCGAGGGGACGAGGCCCACAGGCGCCGTGGGGAGCCCCCTCGGGAGTACGCTCTGCCGTTGGGCTGGTGCAGGTTCAACCTCAGGTACGGGAGGGGCGGTGCCTCCCTTCCCCCCTGACGGGGAGGCTCCCGGGAGCATGCGTTGGACTTGGCAGCTGAGGGAGTGATGTCGGGGAGCCAGCTGTGTCCAGTGTGCCCTGGGTCTGTCCTAGGGTGAATCCCCGCCTGGAAGCTGGGACGCTGACCAAGAAGTGGCACATGGCGTATCATGGGAGCAATGTGGCAGCCGTCCGGAGGGTGCTGGACCGAGGGGAGCTGGGAGCAGGTACCACCGGGATGGGGGCAGAGGCAGGGCCGCAGGGCCTGGGCCCCAGGAGGGCGGCCCTGACCTGGCTCTCCCCGCAGGCACCGCCTCCATCCTGAGCTGCCGGCCCTTGAAAGGAGAGCCTGGGGTAGGGTTTGAGGAGCCTGGCGAGAACTGCGCACCCCCGCGGGAGGAGCAGCCCCCTCCAGTGTTGCTCTCCCCCTCCCTCCAGTATGCTGGGGCCGAGACCCTGGCGTCCAAAGTGCAGTGAGTACACGGGGTGGGGCTGGGGTCTCTGGCTTGCCGTCCACGTTCCCACCGTGACACCCTAGAACGTTTAGCTTGGAAGGTGACTAGTACTATGGAAATACAGTAGCGTGGGACGCAGTGGGTCACATGCGCGCTTGGAGGGTGGTCAGGGTGGCCATCCTGAATAAGGTTTGAGCAGAGGCCTGGAGAAGGAAGCCAGGGAGCGGGCGCCGGGGGACACGGCGGCAAGCTGGGAGGGCCGCCAGAGCCCGGCCACCCTGGAAGGCGGGGGTGACCCCAAAGGCGGGAGCCGTGGTGCAGGTAGCACGGGGTGGAGGGCGCCTGAGTTCCTCACGGCCGGCTTTTTGCTTCTTGCCGGACAGATTCCGGGACCCCAAGTCCCAGCGGACGCACCAGGCCCAGGTGGCGTTCCAGGTGTGCGTGCGCCCCGGCTCCTACACCCCCGGGCCCCCTTCGGCCGCCCTCCGAGAACCTCCCGACCCCCACTTCAGCCCAGCTGAACTCGAGTGGGTAACCAAGGAGAAGGGGGCCACGCTCCTCTATGCCCTGCTGGTGCGGGTGGAGTGAGGACCGGCGTCTCGACGACAAGCACAGTGGGGCCTCGGCCCGCGGACTCTGCGTGACCACGGCCCCGTCTCAGCACCCCCGCCGCGTCGGCGGATGCGCCCGGAGCCCGCCCGCCGTGCCGCTGGAAGGGGAGCGCATCTCCGCGTGCAGGGCGCACGTCCCCGGCGGGGCAGCCGCAGCCGGGCTCAGTCCGCCTCGGGGCGGCGGCCCCCCTCATGCACTGACTTGGGGAACACGACTCCCTGGACTCCCTCCCCCGTATCACTTAATTTATTTCCGTTTTCGTTCCTGTTACTGTGAATCCCAAGGAGCCTCCCCGGACCCCCGCGCCCCGCCCCGAGCCGCCGCCGCTTCCCGGGCCGCCGGGCGGAGAGGGGAGGGCGGGCGCGGGGAAGGTGGGCCTCTGTACAGTTGTTACGGACGCGGGTTTCCAAGGAGCCAATAAACGCCGTCCCGGAGCGCGCGCCTCGGCCTCTCTCTGTCTCTCTCGCGCCGCCCTCCCCGACCAGCCCCGGGCCCGCCCCGCTGGGGGCGCCGGGCGCGCCGACGGGGTTTGGCCGCCCCCGGCACCCGTCGCGGCCGCTTCCGCCCTTCCCTGTGCCCGACCCGCGAGGCCGCCGGCCGCCCCGGCTCCGGAAGGAGTCGGCCCGGCGGCCGGATGTGACGCGCGGCCGAGGCGCGCAGGGGCCGCGGAGACAGCGCAGCGAAGGCGGGTAGGGAGGGGCCGGCGGGGCGGGGGGCGGGCGACGCCGAGGCCGGAGACCCCTGCCCGCCGGCGCACGCGGAGCACCCGGGGTCGGCCGGGGGGAGGCGGGGGGTGGCGGGCGCCGGGCACGTGACCCGGGCGGCGGCGGCGGGCGGCCTTCCGCCTCGGCCCGCCCGGCGCGACCCCCCTAAGCGCCCGCCTCCCGGTAGGCCCGGTCCGAAGTCTGGCAGTCCGTGACAGAGCCGGGCGCCCACGGCCCGAGCGCCCCCGGCAGCACCATGCCCGCGCTCCTGGAGCGCCCCAAGCTTTCCAACGCCATGGCCCGGGCGTTGCACCGGCACATCATGATGGAGCGGGAGCGCAAGCGGCAGGGTGAGCGGGCCCGAGCGGGAGGACACACGGCCCAGGGCGGCAGCGCTCCGCCGGGGCCGGCCCCCACCACGGGCGGAACAGCGCGCCGCGGCCGCGCGGAGGAGGGATGGGACCGGACGGCCCCACCGGCGGTGGGAGCTGGAGGCCGGGACTGAGCTCCAGAACCCTTGGGTCGGGAAGGACCTTGGAGAGCACCTAAGAGATCCTCCCTCCCTGTCCCCTCCGCAGAGAAAGAGCGGTTACCGAGGGGGCAGAGGGAGCATTGTGATAACCGGGTTTTGCAGGTCCTCAGTCTCTGACATTCTAGTATTCTAACCACCCGTGGTCTTCCTATTCTGCCTCTTTCTCCAGAGGAAGAAGAGGTGGACAAGATGATGGAACAGAAGATGAAGGAAGAGCAGGAAAGGAGGAAGAAAAAGGAGATGGAGGAGAGAATGTCACTAGAGGAGACCAAGGAACAAGTAAGCGGCGCTTGATCTGTCCCAGCTCTTTCCTCCGTTGGCTCCTGTCTTCAGCTCCTCTCCTCTCCCTTCGCAGATCCTGAAGCTGCAGGAGAAGCTATTGGCCCTGCAGGAAGAGAAGCACCAGCTCTTCCTGCAGCTCAAGAAAGTTTTACACGAGGAAGAGAAACGGAGGCGAAAGGAGCAGAGGTGGGATTGGAGAGCTAAAAATAAAATCGGGGCAGAATGAAACTGGGATCGGGTAACAACAGATGGGTGTCTGATGGAAGAAGAGGGGGCACTTGTCCTTGTCCTTGATTTTGCCCTGCTTGCCTTCCACCACAGCGACCTGACCACTCTGACCTCAGCCGCGTACCCGCAGAGCCTGACGGTGCACACAGGCACTCACCTCCTCAGCATGCAGGGTGAGACACGAGGGCCGCGCGGGTTAGAACGCGCCCTGCTGGGGGTTGCAGCTCCCCGCTTCAGCCTCACGAAGCCCCTCTCCCCGTCTAGGGAGCCCTGGAGGACACAGTCGCCCGGGCACCCTCATGGCGGCCGACAGGGCCAAACAGATGTTCGGACCCCAAGTGCTTACAGTAAGGAGTAGGACTGGGTGCGGAATGCACGGGTTTTCCCAGCTACTTCCCCGCAGACCCAGGCGCCTTCGTGAAACGAGCGCTGGAGTCGCGAACGTTGTGTGATGCTTTACCGTATGGTCGAAAATGGGGCATACGCGAGGCGCTTGGGGTTTGCTCTGGAGGAGTTTACAGCAGCAGTGAGCGCTCCTCCCTCCGCAGACGCGGCACTACGTGGGCTCGGCGGCTGCTTTCGCGGGGACCCCGGAGCACGGTCAATTCCAAGGCAGCCCTGGCGGTGCCTATGGGACCGCCCAGCCCCCACCCCACTACGGACCCACGCAGCCGGCCTATAGCCCCAGCCAGCAGCTCAGAGGTGAGTGGGGGGAGAGCGGGGGGCACTTCCTTCGAGAGCGGGAGGAGGCCGACCGCCTGTGGCCCTGCCTTCCTCAGCGCCTTCAGCGTTCCCGGCAGTGCAGTACCTGTCACAGCCGCAGCCCCAGCCCTACGCCGTGCACGGCCACTTCCAGCCCGCCCAGACAGGTGAGGCCGCCCCTCGTGCCCCCCACCTCCCTTTCCCGTGCTCTGCTCATGCAGCACGCCCCTCCCTCCCTAGGCTTCCTCCAGCCTGGCGGTGCCCTGTCCTTACAGAAGCAGATGGAACACGCCAACCAGCAGACCGGTTTCTCAGACTCCGTGAGTATGGAGTCTCGGGAGGTCAGGGGCAGTGCTATGCCAAGGGGCGCCCCGGGCTGCCTCAGGTCCTGACTCTCTTCTCCGCAGTCCTCCCTGCGCCCCATGCATCCCCAAGCTCTGCATCCAGCCCCTGGACTCCTTGCCTCTCCCCAGCTCCCTGTGCAGATGCAGCCAGCAGGAAAGGTAAGGATGGGAATCCCACCCGTCTGAAGCCCTGCGCTTCCAGGGAAAACAGAACTGGGTAGGAGAGGCGGCCCCCCGCCCCTCCTTTTCCGGCTCTCTGGGGGTGGGTGGTGGCGGTTGGGAGTACCAGTGTGGATTGAGGGGGAGGGCGCACACCAACAGAGCCCCCCTTCCACCACCACCAGTCGGGCTTTGCAGCTACCAGCCAGCCTGGCCCTCGGCTCCCCTTCATCCAGCACAGCCAGAACCCACGATTCTACCACAAGTGATCATCAGATTTTATCTTCAAGCTCACCCCCAGCCCCTGCCACGGGTGAGGGCCCCTGGTGTGTACCAGTCCAATAAAATCTACCTGCCACCCCCCCTGGCTGCTGTGTTGCCTCCCTCTCTGGCTGTATGGAGGGTACAGGGTGGTGGGCAGGTCCCAGGAGGACAATGGGTGGGTAACGAACTCAGCAGCAAAGTTCAGCGTCCATGGTTTCTAACTTTACATTCTAGTCTTACCCATTTAATTCAAAGAAGCAACTGAGTTGGGGCCTTCATATTAAACTTGTAGTTTTATTCAGGTTTGATTTTAAACAAATGTGTCGGGGAGAGAGCCCACAGGAAAAGGTGAAGCCCATGGGGGCAGGGCACTCCCAGATGCCTGAGGAGGGGACAGGTCCCCTCCCCTCTCCTCCTCTTCCCTCCCCAGCTAAAGGCATTTTGGGGAGAGACATAGGCAGGGGAGGGGGCTGGTCCCCAGTCTGTGGGGTGGTGCTTGGGGTCAAGGGCCATGGGAAAACAAGAGACCAGAGCAGGGATGAGTGCGGGGAGTGCACAAGGACCATTTGCCAGAATCCACAGCTTTCTGAATCCAGATTGAATTAAAAAAAAAAAACAAAAAAACAAAAAAAAGAAACAAACCACTAAACCACAAGCAGCACCCGCCCCTCTCCCCAATCAGGGGTGTAGTGCGAGGGGAGAAGAGGAGGGCAGCTTCACCGAGGCCATGGAGCACTCGCTCCTGGCCAAGGGAGCAGGATGAAGGGCAGGGGCTCCCCGACAGATTGAGGGGGTGTGGGGAAAACCAAAATAAAACGTCAAATAAATTGTGTGGGTGTTGTCCAGCCGAGGGCCGGGCCAGAGCTGGGCCAGGCTGGGGGAGGGGGCCTCTGCAGGCTCGAGGATCACTGCTGCCACCACCGCCACCCTGGGTAGGAGAGAGAGACCAGGTGAGACAGGAGAACACCGTCCCCAGGAGAGTGAGGACCATGCTGGGGCCTGGAAGGACGCCCAGAGGATTAGGGACTGGAGCAGCTTTTCAATGTGGACAACAGAACGGGGGCCGGGGTGCGTCACAGTCACCTGGGAGCCAGTTATTTTGCCATGGCCTTGATTGCAACAGCTGCCTCCTCGGTCATGGCAGACAGCACCGTGATCTGGGGGTGCAAAGGGGAGAGTCAGAAGGGAGCTCAGAAGAAGCACAGAGTGCAGCTGGGCACAAGGTGGGGGGCACCGTACCAGGATCTCTTCTCCACAGTCATACTTCTGCTCAATCTCCTTGCCGAGGTCTCCCTCAGGCAGACGAAGGTCCTCTCGCACCTCCCCGCTGTCCTGGAGCAGTGATAGATACCCATCCTGGATGCCAATCAGCTGGGGGCAGAGAGGGAAGGAAGCTAAGGTTGGCCCAAGTAGGTTGAGGATAAAGGGTCTGAAGACAAAGGAGTGGCAAATTGCTAACACCAAACTCCCCCTCGTCCTGTTGCTCCCTCTCTCTCCCAGCACAAGCCCCTCTGGTTAACCCCCCTCCCCGACAAACCACTAACCCACCCACGTACCTGGAAGTCATTTCTTTTGATGTTGGGGACATCCATATTATGAGTTGACGGGCAGATATCTTCGTATTTCTTGCCAGTAAAGATGTCAATACCAACCAGGTGGACCTGTATATATGCATCACGTGAAAGAGAAACCCAACCAAACTCTAGGGTGAAGAAAGAAAGGCGCGTGGTGCCCCTGACAAGCAAGGGAAGTCAGACTAGGTTGTTAGGGCAAAAATCAGAGGAGGTGGAATTGAGCCAATTGACTCAAGGAAAAAGTACTGAATAAAGTGTCTAGCAAGACCTGGAGGCTGAGAGACTCCCGCTGAGGTTGGGGGTGACTGACAAGGGAAACCGTAGGGCAGGCTTGGGGCAGCCAGTTACCCTGAGCTATGGGAACACTGACCAAGGAGCCTGCGGAATGGGAGGAGTCCAGGTAAAGCGTTTGAAAGAGCGTCTGGACATCCACATAAAAAAACGCACAACTTGGGAAAACGAGAAAGAATGAGAAAGGGAGAAAGTGGAGAAAATGATAACTTCAAGGAGAACTATGCAACAGGAAACAAGCAACTAGGGAAGAACACAGACAAGGATCTAGACATTAGAAGGGAAGCCAGGATGAATGCCAAGCCAACAGAAGACAAACCCAACCAGGGAAAAAAACCCTAAGAAATCCAACAAGGATGGACCAGGTCAAGTTCTGGAGGGGAGAAAAATCTTAACTAAGTGCTAGCGAGAATGTTAGGATCCTAGAAAGCTAGGGGGCGGCTCAGGGAACTCAAAGGGAGGGGGCAGGCGGAGACTCGGCTGACACGGCATCAGAGATCCAAAGGGAAAGCTGGCATGAGTGTGGGGCAGCAAGGTGACTCAGGGCTCAGGTACACGGGCACCCTCCACGAAAGGCTGCCTTCAGTATTAGACCTGGAGAGAGGTCGGGAATGAACAGTCAAGGGAAGAGAGACAAGAAGTAGGAAGAAGGAAGTAGAAGAGCTGAACAGAGCACCTAGAGAAGTTAAGAGACTTTTACACAAGCGTGGGGAAAGGGAAGGGTCACCCAGGAAGAGCTAAAGGCCTCAGAGAGCTGCAGGTGAAAGGTATCCAGGGCTGAATGCAAGGAACTGGACAGTAAGCCAGCACTAAAGGAACGGAGGGGGCTGGGACTGAGAAAAGCTTGCTGCTGGGAGCCCCACGGATGTGGGAAGTGTGGGGAAGGCAAGATGTGGAGAGGTCAAGTTCTAACCTTGGCATGGCCGTGCTTGCCAGTCTTGGAGGTAGACATCTCCACGATCTTACATGGCCGGCCTTTGAGCACCACAAAGCCATTCTTACGTAATGCTGAGCACTGCATTGGGAAGGTGGCTGAGGCCCCTGCATCTCCTGTCTCGAAGTCCAAATCATCTGCCATTTTAAGAGGCTTCGATTCCAACTAGAGTCAAAAAGAGAACCCGAGTCAGTCAGGATGGAGGTCAGCAGAGCTCTCAATCTGCCGCACTCCTCTCTGGAAACACGGCTTCATTTTACCCCCAGTGCTTTTCTTCCATCGCTCACCTAAAAGAGAGTCAACGTGCCCAGATTAAATACTGACTGGGACCACAAATACTTAAGAACTGGTGTGTGTCCGAGTAGTGGGGGACAGAAGCTGGACCCCTAGCCCAAATGAAAGCTAAAGGGGTGGTTTGGGAAAGGAAGGCTCCAGGCAGTTAGGATGTCCAATCTGGGAGATGGGCAAAGGCCTGATTCCCGGGAGGGAAAGACTCAGGTGTTACTTGCCACTGAAACCAACCACCCCTCTTCCCCACACATAACCAGGGCTATAATTAGGTGAGCAGCCATGAGCCAGCAAAAGGGCGGGGCTATCGTGGGGGGGGAAGGGGAGGGTGGAGACCGGAGGACAGGGCCCCACCCGTCTCTGTTACACCCCCCACCCTATCCACACACGAGCCACTCATTGGTACAGGAAACCACAAGGCCTCTTTGGGGGATTCCCGCCTCTCCAACATGCATTTGCAGACACAGCCGAGGGAGAGAAAGTAAAGTTGTTTTCTAACTTCTCCCCTGCCGAACACCTCCATCTCGTTTCCCAAAAGGAACCCAGGAACCCGGCCTCTCCTCGAGGGCCCTCCCACTTTTCCCAGGATGCACCGGTCCTGTCGGCTTTTCAGGCCGGGCCTGTGCGCTCAGTGTAAAGTGGAGGAGTGGGGAGTGAATGACAATAAAACGAAAGCAAAAGGCTGGCGGTAGTGAGTAGTGTAAGTTCTGTCGGGTTGGTGGCGTCAGCGCTCCCAAGCCCGACACAGCGGGGCAGGCAGTAACAAGGTGAAAAGCACGGCGGGGAACTCTCCACCCGGGACTTGAAGGCACTGTCGGCACGACCCCCAAGAGTTGGGCTGCCGTCCAATCGGCCGGGGTCTCCCCGTTTCTCCGGCCACCTAGCACGAAGAGTGCTACTTACACCTGGCGGGCCGCCTCACTTCACATCAGAGTTGGGGGGAGAGCTCCAGGGGCTCATGGGGCGGGGGAGCGCTAACATATGCCCACAGCGGGCTCTCCGGGGTGATCAGGATCCGGGCCTCAGGCTTCTCCCCCTCCCCGAAATTCCAAGCTCCCCTGGGCGCCCGCGAAGACTACCTCTCCCCGCGCTGGGGGGTTGCCGGCTCCCGCCCACCATGTGGCCTCCTGGGGCTTCCGGTGGCCGGGAGCTGGGGGGAGGGGTCCCCGCGCTGCCATGCGGCCCCCGTCCACGTTCGGCCATGCGGCCTCCGACCCCGAGGGCAGCCTCCGGTAGGGGACACTTCCGGTGCCGCCGGCACCCCCTCCTCAAAGGCCGCGCCAGGCCGAAGCCACGCCGCCTCCCCTCCCCCCCGGCCGGCCGCCAACCCCCCCCATGCCCTCTCACCGAATAGCCCCCTCCCCCACCTCACGTGGCCGCGCGGCGCCCGGTTCTCAACGGCCCAGGTCTCCTCGCCCCGGCGGGCCGATCTGGCCCCCGGCCCTCGCCCCGGCGTGGCCGCCCGGCGGCCTCTCCCGCGTGGCGGCCTCGCGGCTCGCCGTCCCCCGCCCTGCGTCGCTCCAACGTCACCCGGCCGGCCCCAACCGTCACCCCGCGCGCCAACCTGGGCGCGCGCCCGCGCCTCTCCGCACCTGGGGCGGCTCGCGGACCGAGTCCTGTGCGGCGGCGGCGGCAGCCGCCGCTCCCCTCTGCCCCCTCCCCGACCCTCGCGCAGTTCCACCTCCACTCCCAGGCCCAAGCCAGGGTTCCGCGCACGCGCGCCCTGCCCGCTCTCACCTCGCGCGAACGCACTGACTCGACCCCGTCCGCTCGCCGCGAGCCCAACCGCTGCCTCCGAGCCCGCTGCCGCCGCCGCCGCCGCCTCTACCGCCGCCTCTACCGCCGCCGCCGCTGCTGCACACGGGTCTTAGTACGCAGGCGCCGACTCCCCACTGACCAACCAAGCAGCCCTGTGACAGCCGCGCAAGCGTGCTATCTATCCCCTCCGCCCTCCACCCCCGCACTGCGCAAGCGCATAGATCCTCTCCGAGCTCCACCCTCCCTCCCACCTACCCATCCAATGACGCGTATGCGTGACCCCGCCCCTCACAAATCCAGAGCTCTTCCCACCAGTAAGCAGTGCGCAGGCGCACCCGGTTTTTTAAGCCCTTCAACCTCCTCTTCCCTTCCCGTGATAGACCACTAGCCCTACCAGACAGGACTTGCGCCTGCGCAAAGAGGAGCTCTGCACTCCACACCCTCTGAAGGAAACGCCTCGGCCTCAAAGCGCATGCGTTTTGGGAATCCTGCCCGCCCCTTCCACCTCAGACGTCGTCTGTACGCCGGGCGTTGAAAAGACCACGCCACTGTAGCGCTGGTCTCGGCTAGGACGCATGCGTCTGGGGAACGCCCCACCTCGGCTTTAACTGGACTTAAACGACTCACACGTTTCAGAAAACTTGGACTGCGGGGTGGGCCCCTCGTCTCAAAGCCCATCCCCCCCCTTCCACACATGCGCGGGAGTGCTCTTTCCGCTCACACTTCCTAGCGCGCTAGTGTGGTCGGGTTACCGCCCATCTCAGCTTCACCGCTCTGCGCGGCCGGCTTCGGCTGTGCCATAGAGTTCCAGCCGCGAGCTAGAGCGGCCGCCTGGCGGCCACCATCTTCTCGAAGCGCTCGGTCCGGCTGCCTCCCTGGGGCGGCCGGAGAGGCGGCCGTACCCCTGAGCGCCCGGGAGCTTTCCGTGGCCTTTCTCCCCCCACCCCCGGCTGCTCTCTGCCGTCTCCAAATCAGTTGTCTTCGAGCACCCTTAGAACGAACTCTGTAAAGACGAGTGGCGCGTTAAATTCCACTGGCGTTCCCGAAGTCATGGCAGAGGACCATGAAGCAGGAGACGACCTGTGCCTCGGGATGCACTTCCCCGGCCCTCCTTGTAGGGAAGAAAGCTGCCGCTTTCCCCAACACTTTGTAGTCTCCTCCCTCCGGTTTGCAGGTTTCCAACAGTGCTGTAGAAAAAGACGAGCCGCCCAATACCTGGGCTTGGAGGCATCCCATGACGTGGTCCATGTGAACTGCAAACACCAGCTTGAACTAAAAGTTAACGGAGTTTGTTTTACCATCACTCCCCGTTCCCTCCACTCCACTGTCTGAAATTTCTACCTTTTCCTTTAAAAAAAACAAAAACGAAAACCCCCAACTGCCTGGGCGCATTGTGTAAAGCCCAAACCTGCTCTCCCCACAGATGTATTGTCCCCACGACCCAACAACTCCACTCCTGGGTGTAAGCCCCCAAATCATTACAGACAGGTACTCAAATCTTGGCAGGACAGTATTTACAGCGGCGCTATTCACGCTGGCCAAAAGATGGAAACAACCCACATACCCATCAACAAATCAAATGTGGATCTGTATATGTCATGGAATATTATTCAATCCCAAAAAAGGAAGTACGAATATGTGCTTCAACTGGATGAACTTCAAAAATATCATGCTAAGGGAAAGAAGCCAGACACTAAAGGTCACATATCCTATGACTTGAATGACATGAAATATCCTACAATTTGATTGATATGAAATATCCAGAATAAGTAAATGCATTGAAGCAAAAAGTTTGTTTTTATTGGTGGCTGCCAGGCACTGGGGTGGGTGAGGGGAATGGACAGTGGGGTTAATGCGCATGGAGTTTTATTTTTATTTTTTTTTTTTAAGGTTTATTTGACAGTGAGAGAGCACAAGGAGGGGGAGCAGCAAAAGGAGAGGGAGAAGCAGGCCCCCCACTGAGCAGGGAGCCCGATGCAGGACTCGATCCCAGGATCCTGGGATCATGACCTGAGCCAAAGGCAGACACTTCACTGAGCCACCCAGGCGCCCCAGTGGACATGGAGTTTTGCCTCGTGTTGAGAGGTTAGAGGGAAATGGGGAGACGGAGGGTGGCGGCTAATGGGAACAGGGAAAGGGGCAGAGGATGACTTTTAGGGTGATGAGAATGTTCCAACATTGATTGGACCAAAGGTTGCATTCTTCAGATACTAAAAAACACTGAATTACACGCTTTAAATAATCGAATTGTATGGTATGCAAATTGTATCCCAATAAAGCTGTTACTTGAAAAAAAAGTACTATCATGTTTGTACGGCAATACTACCTTCTGAGCATAGTGTGGCCGTCTTCATTGGTTCGTTTCCCTGGGACGCTGGCGAAGCATCCTAGCTGACCTCAGGCGCAAGTTCCATGATATGTAAACCATATCATGGAGGACGCCGGGGGATGACAACCCCTAAGAACTCCCATTCAAACTGGAAAAGGCACAAATCATCTTGATAGAAGACTGAGTTATACACACTCAGAGAAAGAAAAAGGCAAAATACTGTACAGGATTGTAGAGCGATGAGATAGTCCCTGGGAGAACCTTCCTAGCGTTGCGCGTGGGGTCCCCGCGATCCAGGGCGGAGTCCTCAGCGCCATAAGCCTTAACCTGTTATGTTGCCAGTCAAGTCACTTCTTGAGGGAAACCTTTCCTGACCTACCAGCCTAAGTCGGCATCTCGTGTTCTGTGTTCCCGTAGCAAACATTACAGCCTTGGCCACATACTGTTGATATCCATTTGTGTCGTGGCTTTGGTAACGTCTGGCCTTCCCCCATTAGAATAAAACCTGTATGGGGTTGGGAACCCGTCTGTTTTGCTCATTACTGTGTTCACAGCTCCCAAAATTCTGCCTGGCAAATATCTGGTACACCGTAAAGATCCGTTTACTGTCGCATAAAGGTGCACGTGCCCAAGGTAACCAGACTCATGATAGAATGACACGAGAGTGGCGATATCAACTCATCTATAAATGGATCGAAATGGCGAAGGGCAATAGAACATTGCTTTTGGCCAGTCCCTCTCTCCTTTCTTTTCTATAAGAAAATACAAGTGGAAAGACAAAATCGAGTCAAGGAACCTTGAAATTGGGCAAGGGAATTAACTGCATGTACCTCATGACTAAGACCATGCGGCCCGAAGAGCACAGTGCGTTTGTCTTCAGTGTGAAAGAGGCCAGTCTGTCTCCACGTCAAAAAGAATCCTGTAGGGGCGCCTGGGTGGCTCAGCTGGTTAAGCATCTGACTCTTGATTTTGGCTCAGGCTTAGGATCTCAGGATTGTGAGATGGATCTCAGGGTCGGGCTCCAGGCTCGGCGGGGAGTCTGCTTGAGATCCTCTCCCTCTCCCTCTCTTGCCCCAACTTGATTGCTCTCTCAAATTGAGAGAGAGAGAAAGAGCACAAGCAGGGAGAGCAGCAAGCAGAGGGAGCGAGAAAAGCAGGCTCCCCACTGAGCAGAGAGCCCGATGCAGGGCTCGATCCCAGGACCCCGGGGCCATGACCCAGGGAAAGCAGACTCTTAAACGACTGAGCCACTCAGGTGCCCCAATAAATAAAATCTTTAAAAGGAGAAGGAGAAGAAAAAGAATCCTGGGACAGTGATAATCCTGGGCCAGAACTCCCCTGAAAATTATTTTTTTTCTTTGTATGGTTTACATACAGAGTGTCCCCCTTCAGTTCCCACAGAAGCTGCCTTCTTGAGAACTGATTTGAATCCAGTCGGTCAGATCCCACCTTAATGGCAATTCCCACTTCTTTCCCACCTTCTGGGGTTACACCCACTCACCGAGATTGAAAGTCAGACATTCGGGAAGAACTCTCCAGCGACCTTTCTGTAGACTTCCCATGGTGTTGGATGCTGTCCTGGCAATCCTGCTCGTTATTGTCTCATTTCTTTCTCAGAGGGTAATCATTTGGACGGCACCTATGTTCTGCTGAGAAAGAAGTTTGCCAAAGGAGTTTACATCTACTCTGGGAGACTTTCTAAACCTTCTATTTTGAAATAATTTTAAATATATAGAGGAGTTGTACAGTAGCATGAGGAGAACGTTAAGGAGCAACAGGGAAGTTTTCGATGGGAGCCGATGGTGTGGTGAAGGCTGCTTGTATAGGTTTATAAGAACCAATTGCGCATATCTCTTCCTTTTTTTCTTTTTTAAGATTTTATTTATTTATTTGACAGAGAGACAGAGAGAGCACACGCAGGCATAGCGGCAGGCAGAGGGAGAGGGAGAGGCAGACTCCCCGCTAAGCAGGGAGCCCGACGTGGGGCTCAATCCCAGGACCCCGGGATCATGACCTGAGCCGAAGGCAGACGCTTCACCAACTGAGCCACCCAGGCGCCCCTGTGCATGTCTCTTCCGAACTACATGTTCAATACTGTCTTGCCGGTAGTTTGAACGTGGCCGTGATGGAAGTACTCACACCATGGAAACTGGCAGGTGCTGTGTGCTGATCCAGGGGTCCCTGTACCCTGACCCGGTTGCTAAACTTTGAGCAGCACAGTACTGCTGGATAGGGAAGGTGGTTCTGATGTATACAGAGTCGTGTTCGATCAAGATAGCCCAAGACAGAGATGGGCTGAAGGAGTAAGGGACTGGAGGTGAGAAGGACCGTAGGAAGCGGTCACGTGGCTCAGATAGCAAGCAATGAGGGTTTGGTCTAGGAGTTCCTGAGAAAGCAGTGTTTTAGTAACTGGACCTTAAAACATGGGTGGAATCTGGGGGGAAAGGTAGAAATAACAGTAAAGGGCATTCCTGGGGTGCCTGGGTGGCTCCGTCATTAAGCATCTGCCTTTGGCTCAGGTCACGATCCCAGGGTCCTGGGATTGAGTCCTGCGTCGGCTCCCTGCTCAGCGGGCAGCTTGCTTCTCCTTCTCCCTCTGCCTGCCACTCCCCCTGCTTGTGCTCTCTCTCTCTGTCAAACTAATAAATAAAATCTTCAAAATTAAATTAAATTAAAAGAGTAAAGAGCAGTCCAGAAAAGGGGAGCAGGGAGGGCAAACGTGGAAGGAAAAACGTGCAGAGTGAAGACAGGAAGAGTCATGTCAGTGGTTCGGGGTGGAGGCCAGAGATCGCAAAGCAAAGTGGAGCGGGGGAAGAGAGGCCCGGACGAGATCATGGAGTGTCGAATCCCTGCAGAGGAGGGGGGTCTTTCCTCTGCAGCTAAGGGAGAGGCAATGCCTGTCACTGATGGCGCTGTGGTCTAGGGAGCGCACACACGGAGAGCGTTCAGAGCACGGGGCTACTCCGTGTGCTCCTATAAGGGCGGATGCATGTTTCCCACGTTCGTCCAAACCCCGAGAACTTACACCGAGGGTGAGCCGGGCCGTAAACCACAGGCTCTGGGTGATCACGACGTGTCAGGGTAGCTTCATCAACCGTAGCAAATGTCCCACTCGTGTGCGGGGACAGGAGGTGTGTGGGAACTATCCACAGCTTCTGCGCCCTTTGGCCGTGCATCTAAAACTGCTCTGAAAAATCAACCTATTCTATATTGGGGGGGGCGGGGAATGGAGCTGGACCGGAGGTGAAAGACTGGCGGAGATCTCTAATAGTAGCTCAAGTGAGCGAGAAAGAAGACCCGGATCCAGGCACTGGTGGCGAGGCCGGGAGGAAAAGATGAGCACCGGGGCCGTCTGGGAGATCTCACTGATGGAATTTAGTGGTGAACCGAATGAAGAAGACGAACTCGAAGAGTAGGTCAACGGTGCCTTCGGTCTGTGTGGCTGGGGGACAGAACGTATCAGCCCAGCCATTCCTGCAGGAAAATGCAGGGGTTGGGAAATACTCTTAAGATTCTGGGATGCTGGGGCACCTGGGTGGCTCAGCCGGTTAAGGGTATGACTTCAGCTCAAGTCTTGATCTCAGGGTCCTGGGATCGAGTCCCGTGTCGGGCTCCCTGCTCAGCGGGCAGCTTGCTTCTCCTTCTCCCTCTGCCTGCCACTCCCCCTGCTTGTGCTCTCTCTCTCTCTTAAATAAATAAATAAATAAATAAATAAAATCTTTAAAAAAAGATTCTGGGATCCGGAGGTTCTCGGGAAGCCAGCTCGGAGTCGATGGGGTGTGCATGTTAGTCTTTAGCCAAGCTAGCCTGGGAAGGTGGGTGGGACTGGGTTTGAGGACAAACCTTTTTTCAGGACAACTTGTCCCTCACCGAAAGGGAAGGGGCTCCAGGTGTGTCAAGAGAATGATGAAAAAAAATTCTGTCGGGCCGCCTGGGTGGCTCAGTCCTTAAGCGTCTGCCTTCGGCTCAGGGCGTGATCCCGGCGTTCTGGGATCGAGCCCCACATCAGGCTCCTCTGTTATGAGCCTGCTTCTTCCTCTCCCACTCCCCCTGCTTGTGTTCCCTCTCTCGCTGGCTGTCTCTCTGTCAAATGAATAAATAAAATCTTTTTAAAAAAAATTCTGTCAAATTCTCGTTATTATGAAAATAGAACTCTTTTGCAAAAACATTGTGGAAAATAAGAAACAGATGAACCATACACCCAATACCCAGAGACAGCTGCTGTTCATGTTTGACTGTATTTTCCTACAAACTTTGTGCTATGCCTTTTAAAAGATCCATCTGAGAGCGCCATGAACTGATTCCGTGTGGTAAATTAAGTCAATGAATAGAAGGAGTTCCCAGATAGAAAGAAAACAGGGAAGGGTTGGGGGTCGAGGTGGGGCTCCCTGGGGGTACAAGCATTTCACAATGAGAATTTATTCCTGGGGGGGGGGGTCTGGGCAGGGACTATTGTATTCTTCCTTCTACCCTCAAGGGCTTGCATAAAAGTCAAACACTCCAAATGAACCCTGAGGTTGGGCAAATGGGGAACCCTTCGGGCTGGGGCTCTGGGCCCTGCTCTCACAGCACCCAGCTGCTGGGGTCTGGGCAGAAACTCTGACTGAACTCACTTATTCCTCCGGTCATACAATGAATATCTGCGGAGTCTGTGAAGTACCAGACACTCGAGACACAGGGCTGGTGACCTTCCCTACGGTCCCTTCCCCACAGTTGGGAGGGGGAGATTATCAGATAATCAACAAATACAGAACGTTGGCCTGAGTGCTCAGTACCTGTCCAGCCCAGTGCGCGATGGGCTAACGAGTGGTAGTTGGTAGGAGAGGAGGAGGACCTCCTGAGACGATGTCTGGAGGACCTTTGTGATGGTGACCTTTCCTCTTCGAAAGCTAAGAAAAAGAAGGTGGAGGGGGCGGAAGAATGAGGTAAGTTTGGTTCTGGGCCTGGAGGAAAAGCCCTACCCCAAAGCCCCGCTCATCCCTCATTCCCAGAGGCCTTGCTGAGCCTGGTGCTAGAGCAAGGAGTCGGCAAGTTGCGTCGGAACTGGACCAGTGCGTGGGGACCAGGGCTGGGGACAGAACATAGACCCAGCTCACTGAGAAAGGAAGCTCAAGGAGCCAGTGGCAAATGACCCCAGAGTGTTCCCGGTGGCCATTCACTCCCTCTCCAGGGGGTAGCAGAGGCCTTGCTCAGCGTGGCCAGGCCGGGGACTTCAGAGCTAACCAGGCGAGGCCCCACTGCAAGGACAGCGGCTGCTGAGTGAGCGCCACGACGGGGCCCAACCCAGCCGGGCAGCCTGGCAGGTCCTCGGGCAAGGGAGACATCAGAGCTGAGGGCCCTGGAGAAGGACCGGCCAGCAACAGGGTGAGGGAGTTCTGTATACAGGAGATAAAGAAACGTTAGCTGGGTGTCGACCCTTCAGGGCTGGTCCAGACCCATGAAGAGAATTATCTCAAGGTGGAAGGGCAGAGGTAAGGATCGGAGGAGAAAGCTCCGAAGGGCAGACGGGGGGCCTCGGCTCCGACAGGGACACTGGCCACATCTCCGGTCCGAGTCCTGTTCACCGGCGCTCGATCCCAATCCTAATCCCGTTCCTGTGGACCTCCTTGCCGCCTGGCCAGCCCGGCTGCCTTAGAGGGCATCTTCTCTGCTTCCCCAGTTCTGGGATCAGCCTCCCTAGCAGTTGTCCCACAGACCACGTGGCTGTCTACGCACCCAGGCTGCCGGGGGCGGGTGTGTGTGTGTGTGTGTGTGTCTATGCCTCCCCAGCATCCACGACAGAGCCTGGCATGCGGCTAGCTCCGAATGCTTATACACGGAATGGATGGGGCAGTGGGGGGAGGGCAACCAAGCAGGAGAAACATCCAGAAGAGAGAGGAGGGAGAAACAGGGAGATGGGAGTTTGAAGCCAGTGGTTTAAGAGCGCAGTGTGGACACGCCTCAGCGCCTCCTTGTCCTGACTGCCCAGGAACGAGGCCTGAGATCCACGTGCCCTCCTCCCCCCCCAGCGGCCTCCTCTCCCTGTAGGGAGCTCAAGTGGCAGCATCGGTTAGCACGCCTAGAGCGCCGTGCTTACGCGAGACCCGATTCTTGGAAGGGAAAGGAGGCTGCACAGCTCAGAGATGAGTGGGACTCCCCAAATCCGAATCCCTCCAAAGGGGAAAGCGGCCTCAAAGGTGGGACTCAGACGAGAAAGAGGCTTGCCCCTCCTTGGGGCCCAAGTCTCCTGCCTGTTTGGAGAGGAGGCCATCTCTCCTCCTTCCAGCCCAGGAGGAAGAGGCAGTCCTCCAGGTCAGCCCTTCCGTGCATCTGAGCAGTCAGTTTTAAGGGCTTCCTCGGCTTCCCGGACTGAGCTGTGATGTCAGAGTTTGATCTGAAAGGCCCCAAAGACCAGCTTGCTGAGAAAAACATCCCCGGGGCCTCACTGCCTCCTGGAGCCTGCCCGGGAAGCCTCATGGCCACCCAAGGCGTCAGTGCCCTGGGATGGTTCGATTCCAGCGAGAGGACCCTGGAAAGGGCTTTGGACAATCTCTCAGGGGCCAACTCGGTTCAAGGCAAGTTTCCACCTGGATTCGGGGCCTACCCACCCCACTGTTGCTCTCCAGTGCATCTGAGGGACTCCTGCACTTGCCAGCCCCGCCCCGCCTTTCCCACGCCTGGGTCACGCACTGTCTAACCTCGGCCTGGTCACGTAGCCTCTCTGGTTCTGCTTCCTCGACTATGAGAATAGAGAGAGCCACTCTCTACTTCCTAGAGAGCTCACCCCCCACCCCAGGGCTGGGAATCCCTTCTGCGCACAGCCCCGCCTTTCTCCCGGGCTGCAGACCCATCTCCTCGCCCATGTTGCACACAAGCCTTGAGCCGAGCGCCCGACGAGGTCCCTGCTCTAGGGTTTGTCAGAGAAACGAGTAGCATTGCCATCCACCCAGGTTCGCTCGAGCTCAAACCCTGGATTCCTTGATCCCCTTCTCCTCGCCCCCCACCCAGCCCACCACCACGTCCTGCAGACATGATTTCCAAAACATTCTCCAAAGAGGCGCACTGTTCTCCATCCCCCGCTGCCCGCACACTCACCCACGCCCCTGTCTCCGGTTTATTTCCCACAGAGCCACCCGAGGGTGTGTTCCAAGCAGATAGAGTTGGGGAAGCTGTGCGTGTGTCGGGGGAGGGGTGTAGGAGAAAGCTCTGTATTTTCCACTCAATTTTGCTGTGAACCCAAAACTGCTTTGATAAGTAAAGCTTATTTTACGGGCCGCCCGGCTGGGTCTGTCAGTGCAGCAAGCGATGCTTGATCTCGGGGCTGTGAGTTCGAGCCCCACGTTGGGTGTAGAGATTACCTAAAAATCTAATCCTTAAAAAATAAAGTTTATTTAGAAAAAATAAGGGCGCCTGGGTGGCTCGGTTGTTAAGCGTCTGCCTTCGGCTCAGGGCGTGATCCCAGGGTCCTGGGATCGAGCCCCGCATTGGACTCCCTGCTCCACTGGGAGCCTGCTTCTTCCTCTCCCACTCCCCCTGCTTGTGTTCCCTCTCTTGCTGGCTGTCTCTCTTTCTGTCAAATAAATGAATAAAATCTTTAAAAAAAAGAAAAAAGAAATAGATCAGGCCATATGACTCACTCCCCCTTTTAAAACCCTCAAAGCATTCCAATCGCTCTTGGAATAAAATCCAGATTCCAAGGCTTTGGTTGCCCAGGCTTTGCCTTCCCCACCGTTCCTCCTTCTTCACTAAACTTTTTTCTCTGGTAGGCTCAAGGCTTTTCTGCCTCAGGGCCTTTGCACCAGCTGCTTCAAGTGCCTCGTCTCCTCCTTCAGGTCAGAGCATAAACTGTGACATCCCTCCTGGCACTGTCTCCTGATGGCGTGATTCACCCCCTCCATCCTCTTATTCTCTATCCCGTCAGTCTGGACATTTCCTTTATGGCTTTCTATTCTCTCTGTAATTATCACGTGCACCTGCTTACTCATTTAGTCACGGGCCCTTCACTAGAATGTGAGTTG
This sequence comes from Ursus arctos, assembly GCF_023065955.2. NCBI lineage: Eukaryota > Metazoa > Chordata > Mammalia > Carnivora > Ursidae > Ursus > Ursus arctos. Next base: position 10,122,746 of record NW_026622808.1, read on the forward strand.
TAGGAGTGCAGGAAACTAGTGTGTCTTATTCACTACTGTGTCCACAACACCTTTTGATAGCATCTGGCACACAGTAGGTGCTCAATAAATGTTTGTTGAAGAAATAAATGAATATATACATTTTACTGCAAACTACCTGAAATATTTTAATTTTTATTAATTAAGTAACTTAAGTATTTATTTTAGAGAGAGGAAGAGCACGAGTGGGAAGGGCCAGAGGGAGAGAGAATCCCAAGCTGACTTCAGGCTGAGTGCAGAGCCTGACGTGGGGCTTGATCCCACGACCCTGACATCAGGATCTGAGCTGAAATCAGGAGTCGGACGCTGAACCGATTCAGCCACCCAGGCGCCCTGACCTGAAATATTCTTATTTTTTTTAAGATTTTATTTATTTATTTGAGAGTGACAGAGATAGCAACAGAGATAGCAAGAGAGAGCAGGAGCAGGGAGGAGAGGGAGAAGCAGGGTCCCTGCTGAGCAGGGAGCCTGACGTGGGACTCGATCCCAGGACCCCGGGATCATGACCTGAGCCGAAGGCAGATGCTTCACAGACTGAGCCAGCCAGTGCCCGGGACTGTCACTCCTAACCGCTGCAGAACAGGCCAGGTGGACACCGCCCACACTTTCCCCGCACACCCCCAGCGCTGGATGCCCAGGTTGCCTGTAATGTCCCACCTCCCCATTCCCATGCCCGGCTCCTTGCAGACCTGTAAGGGAATCTCTCTGGGCCATGTGCCCCATGGACGAACTACTGGCCGTAGGGAATAGGTATATTGAAGGGGGTGGGGCCTGGGGGCGCAGTAGGTTGAGTGTCTGACTCTTGGTTCGGCTCAGGTCCTGATCCCGGTGTCATGAGTTCAAGCCCCAGGTCGGGCTCTGCACTAAGTGCAGAGTCCGCTTGAGATTCTCTCTCCCTCTGCATATGTCTCTCCCTGCTCGTGTTCACTCTCTCTCTCAAATAAATACAGAAATCTTTGAAGGTGCCTAAGTATTAAGTTACTTCATCTATGCATCTTTACTGGTCACCTGCTAGAGGTTGGTTACAGTTTCAGGCACTGAGAATAGAGCAGCGAACGAGACAGACAAGATCTCAAGCGTACACATCACAAACAAGAAAATACGGACAAGGAAATAGCAGGTATGAATAATTACTGTAATGGCGATCAAGCAGGATGGGAGGACAGGATGTCTGGAAGGCTACTTTGCTGGGGAGTACTCTGTGCAAAATGGGCTGGAAGGGGGCAGTCCTGAGGAAGAGGAAGGCAAGCCGGTGGGAGGCTCGTGAGAGGGGTGCAGGTGAGAGCTGCGGATGGGGTGAACCGGCTGGGGTCGGCGGGGTTCATCCATCTGGGTCCGGATATGGTGGAGCCCCTTCCCAAGACAGGGGACTCCGGGGATTCACGGCTGGCAGCTGGCCATCCCGGGTGTGGAGCTCAGGGGGCCCGGGCTGGAGGCACGGACTGGGGAGTCATCTGGGTTTGGGCTGGCTCTTGGTTCCCAAGGGCCACCATAACGAAGTGCCACAAGCTTGGTGCTTAAAAGTCAGAATTTATGCTTACGGTTCTGTAGGAGGGAAGTCTGAAATCCAGATGTCAGCAGGGCTGGCCTCTCTCTGAAGTCTTGAGCGTTCGTCTTCCAGCTGCCGATGGCCTCGTGACAGCTTGTGGTGCTGGGACCTCTGCCTGTCATCATGGGGCGCTCTCCCTCCGCATCTGCCTTTATGTGACAGTTTCCAGTCACACCGGATGAAGGGGCCACCCTAAGGACCTCACCTGAATTGATTACACTTGCCAAGACCCTATGTCCAAATATCGTCATAATTCGCAGGTGTGCGGATTAGGACTTCAACGTGGGTTCCCAAGGGGACACAATCTGACCCATAACAGGTCATTATCTGAAGCGGTGGGACTGGGTGGGCTCTCCAAAGAAGAGGTCATAGAGCCAGAAGAAGAGAAGAACTAGGGGCTCTGACCTTTAGGAAGGCTGAGGAGCCCATGAAGAACTCTGAGAACGAAATGGTCTCCAGGTGCACCTGCTACGTAGACCGAGGTGGAGGAAGAGGAACAAGGACAAAAAGGTGTCCCCTGAACTCGGTGGGACGGCACGTGTCAATGTCTTTCCCGGAGGCCAGGCCAAGGGAAGAAGCAGAGCCCAGGTAACGCAGACAGGTTTTCAAGAAATTTGCTTTGGAAGGAAAAGCCTGACATATGGGAAGAACTAGAAGGGATAGAAAAGTGTGGTCCCAGCGCGGTGGAAGGAGGTTGGTGATTCAGAAGATACGCCCTGCTTTTGAAGCCCCACTTGGCTTGTTCTGCAGCTGTGTGGTCTTGGGCTGGTTGCTTAACCCCCGACACCTCAGTTTCCTTATCTGAAGAATGGGGATAATGACAGTACCCATTTCCCAGGGTTGTTGTTAAGGAATTAATGATTGAGGGCACCTAAGATGCTTAGCATGGTGTGTGGCACATGGTGAGGTGCTAAATAAATATTAACTCTTATTACGAACAGGTTAAAAAAAAGAAACAAGGAGGAGGTTTCCACAAGGAGGTGGTAAGTAATACCAGATGCGGAGGAAAGGTCAAGGATCTGGCAGCGCTAGGCGAGCTTGGAAAGAGGGGACAGGGAGCAGAGGTGAAGGCTGTAGGTCTGCACTCTCTGGAGTGGCTGAGAAAACAGAGAGCAGGTGTTAGAGGAGACAAGGCGTCAACTCTGGTCTGGGCAGCGAGAAGGTGAGTGTGTTGGGGTGGGGAGTCGCGGGGAGTACCTGGAACGAGGGGCACCGACGGCACCAGCTTTTAAATCGTTCAGACAGTATCTCAGTTTGATATCATGCATCTTCACCTCTGCTGTGCTACGCCTGGGCAGCCGAGGGAAACTTCCACAAGTGAGTGATGGGCACCAAAGAATGATTGCTTGTGGGTGCGAGGCGAGGAGCGGCGGGGGGGCAGGGGGGCAAGGAGGAGGTTATATGTAGGCTTGTCAGGTTTCAGAAGCCTGGGGTCAACTAGCTAGAGAGAACCGGCTCAGTCTGCTAGGAGGTGGGAGGGGCTCAGGGCTGGACATGCAGGCTCCGGAGCCATCCGTGGCAGGTGGCCGCCCAGACTGGGGGGAGTGAATAATGAGTAGGATGACCTGCAGAAGGCAGGTGGCAGAAGGCAGGAGAAGGCAGTCCAGAAAAGACAGAGGCCGGTGGAGGAGAACAAGCCGCAGAAGGAGAGGCAGGAGGGCATGGCAAAGCCGCCTCGGGGCTCTGGACGGAGTGGGAAGAGAACCCGACACCAGGCAGTGACTGTCTCGATTAGGAAGGGCTGGTGGACAGTTGCCGAAGACATCTCGGTGGAGTGGCAGGGGAGAAACCAGATTTGGGCTGGTGGGGTGTGAGTGAAACACGAGGAAGCAGAGACCGTCAAGACTGCTTTCAGGAAGCCTGGTGTCTTTGATGGCGCTGCGAAGGGCAACGACAATTAAGGAGGCGGGGGTTTCGCTTCTATTTTGTTAAAAACAGTGAACAAGACAAGGCAAGACAGTGAACTCGAGATGGACAGAAGGGAATGGAGGGTGGCAGAGGAAGAAGCCTTTTGGCTAGAATGCCTGGAGCCCTTGCTAGCTCTAGCCCACAAATATATTTAAATCACCGGAAAATCACACGGGCAAACCCTTCCATTGAACAGGGAAATTAACTGCTTATCTCTGTAGCATCTGCTCATTCCTGTCGGTGGAGATAAAGACCATGTCTCTGTTGTATGAGCAAGAATGGTTTCCTGCATCGGAGCTGTTGCCCTCACCCCGGGGGGTCTCCTGACATCTTTTTAACCTTACCCCAGACAGGGCTCACCCTTCTCACAGTGCAGTTACCCAGTCCACACCAGAACTCCCTCTGCTGCCGTGCCACCCTGTGTGGTCTCCTGTCTTGCCCCATTCCTGCCCTCCTGCCTCCTGCTTCTGCCTTCCTCGAGCTAGGGGCTGGACACAGGAACCTCGGTCCTTAACAGTCCAAGGGACGGTGGTCATTTCTGCATCCTTCACGGCCTTGCCTGGTGATTTAGTTGTTTTCTCACTTTCCCCCCTTTTTCTTTCCGCGTTGCCCGAGGCGCTGGGACAGAGAGAACGGTCGCTCCGGGCAGGGCCGCAGGGGTGGGCGGGCGGAGGAGCCGGTGGCAGGGCCGCGAGGACGCCGGCACCTCCGGGAGCGGCAGGCAGAGGGCGCGCCGGCACCGGGATTGGCTGCGGCTGCGGCTGCGGCCGCGGCTGCGGCCACGGCTGGAGAGCGGACCCCGGGATTGGGGACGCGCACGTGGCGCCCGCGGCGCGTGCGGGCACGAGGGCTGGCTAGGGCTCAGCGTCCCGGCTAAAAATACGCGCCGCCCGGGTCGGGGGGTGAGGGCGGCGCTCTGGAGGAGCGACTTCTGCAGCCGCATTAGTCCGGGAGGGGCACTGCAGCTTGGGGCGAGCACCCGGGCTCCCTTGAAACCTGGGGCAAGCCTCGCGCCGGGACCTCAGTCTTCCCATCTGCGGAATGGGGACACGTCCTTACCTCCCTGCAGTTCAGCCTCGCGGGGCGGGGGCAGGGGGGACAGAACAAACGGGCAGGTGCAAGAGACACTCAGATCTTCAAGCACGCCAGCAGAAAAATGAAGGATGATGTGCTAGTGAGGTCATCCTGAGAATCACGGAGGCGCGTTCTAGGTGGAGGAAAGTGCCCGTGCAAAGGCCGAGAGGCCGCAGAGCCTGGCCGGTTGGGGGAAAGGAAGAAGGCGGGCGGAGCGGCCCGGGAGCTGGACGGGGCGACCGGGGCGCGCGGGACCCCGAAACGGGGGGTCCGCGGGGAGGCTGGGGGGGGGGGTTCGAGGGAACGTCCTGCCTCGGGCGAGGTCAAAACAGCCTTGACCAGGGTGTTGGCCGCACGGATAAACGGAGTTGTGCATTTTGTTCTAGGAATTCTACCTCAAAAGCAAAAGTGAGCTGAGAAAGTCGTCCTTCTACGGCGCGGGCGGGTACGCGGCTTGGAGCATGCGGAGCATCCCCGGGGAGTGGCGGTGTGCGAGCACCGGCAGTCTCGAGGGCGGAGGGGAACGGTGCCGCCCACAGCCCGAGCGGAGGCTGACGGCGCCGGCCCCCCACCCGGGTCGTCAGGGGCAACCCTGGAGCTGCGCCCCCGCCCCGCCCTGCGCGTAGAGGCCAGGTGGCGGTTGGGGCGCGACCAGCCCGTTTGATTTCCCGCGGCCGGTGGAGAGGGGCGGAGGGGGAGGGGAAAGGGGCCGTCGGCCAATAGGCTGGGCTGGCGGCGGTCATGTGACGGCCGCGGGGCGGGGCTCAGGTGTACTTACGGGGCGGTGAGACCTGGCCTCGGCCTCCGCGCGAAGTCCGGGAGGCGTGGCCGGCGTGCGGGCTGGGAGCTGCTCCTCTCCGATTGGCCTGTGGCCGGGAGGCGGGGCCTGCGCGCGCCGCAGCTGCGGGCTGCGATTGGCCTCGGTCCGGGGCCCGCTGCCGGCGTGCGGGCGAGGCTCGGGGCGCGAGGACCGAGCCGGGCGGCGGGTTCGCGAGCCGGGGGGAGGGGCCGGGGCGGTGGCGGCGGCGGAGGCGGAGGAGGTGGCGGCGGCGGGGGCCGGTACCGGACCCGGCGGGATGAGCGAGGCGGAGGCGGCAGCGGTGGCGACAGCGGCCCCCGCGGCGACGGTGCCCGCGACGGCGGCAGGGGTGGTAGCGGTGGTGGTACCGGTGCCCGCGGGGGAGCCACAGAAAGCAGGCGGCGGGGCGGGCGGCGGCGGGGTCGGAGCCGCCTCGGGCCCCGCTGCCGGGACCCCCTCGGCGCCGGGTCCCCGCACCCCTGGCAACCCGGCGACGGCAGCGTCGGGGACTCCCGCGCCCCCGGCCCGGAGTCAGGCGGACAAGCCGGTGCTGGGTGAGGGGCGGGCGCGTGCCAGAGCGGCTCTATGGGGTCGACGGGCTGGGGGAGGGGCATCGCGGAACCCACGCGGTCCCGAGAGCCGAAGGCCGGCCTGGCCCGAGGCTCAAAGGACTCGCTGGGCTGAGGGCAGCTGACCCAAGTGAGTTCGCCTGGTGGGAAATCCCGCCTCGCCTTCGCTGTTGGGAGGGCGTGGTGGGCAGGTCCTGCTGGGGCCTTGGGCACAGCCCCACGGCAGGAGACTCGGGCCTAGGGAAGCAGGTGCACTGGGAACCCTTACATTGGGAGGGCAGGACTTGGTGGGCCCGGTGAGTGCCCGGTTCTAGGTGAAGGGCCTGGATTTGTAGCCCACGATGAACGTGACTTAAAGTTGGAAGTGTCTTGAAAGCCTGAGCCCCGCTGTGTGGGCGCTTCCATTTGGTGGACCTGGGATCAGAAAGAATGCCTTGAAGCTACTGGGTGAAACCGGTGGCTTGAAGTGATGCTTAATAGGTAAAGGGAGGTAGATTGCATTTGGAGTGTCTCCAAACTGAGCCCAACTCCATCTCTTCCCCCCCATCTTACTGCCCCCACTGCATCCCTGCCTGGCAGCAATCCAAGTCCTGGGCACTGTCAAATGGTTCAACGTCCGGAATGGTTACGGATTCATCAACAGGTATCTGAGAAACCTGGGGAGGGGGTGGCAGGGGTGTCTTCCAAACTGGCCTGTGGGACTGGACACCCTCCCGACCTCCTCTCTCTCCCCCTGCTGAGGCACAGGGTTGCAACGTCCAGCTGATGCTGATTGAAAGGCTTTAGCCGCTGCGCAAATGCGGGCAAGATGAAGCTCCCGCGCTTCTGCTTCTCCGAGGGCAGGAGAGAGTTAATCTCGGAACTTAGCAAACCTGGCTCTGAGCGGCCCAGCTTGTCTGTCTCACCCTGTGGGTTTAGTTTGCTTGGCTTGGGGGCAGAATGTACCTGCTATCTGCGCCTCAGGGCTCGGGGCTGAAATCCTCACTCATTTCCTGTTTCGGGCAGCTGGAGGAGCACTCCCCTGACTCATCTCCCTTAGAGGGCTGCTGGCTCATTTGAATCCCCCCACCTGACCCTGGCAGGACGGAGGCTAAGGGGGGGCAGGCTGGGGAAGGAAGCCAGCCCCGGCAGAGGCTGCTGCCTTCCTTCAGCTGGACAGCCCCAACCCTGCCGCTACTGGGGAGAGGAGCCAGGTCTCCCCCAGTGGGCCCTTCCCCAGCCTGGGCACCCTGCCCAGCCCAGCCCTCCTGGGAGGCCCCAGTTCCCTCTTAGCAGGCTGACCTTTGTGCAGATCCAAGTGCTTTAGAGCGAGAACATTTGATCTAGGGAAGGGTCCCTCTCTAATTCTGGAAACCGAGGGCTCCTGGGAAGTTCTGAAGGAAAATCTCTCCATTCTCCCCTCCCAGCCATGGGGTGCTAGGATAAACTGGGGTAATAGGCAAGTCGTGATCGAGAATGGTGGAATATTATCTTCTTTCTCACCCTTGGTCCCTTGGTATATTGAGCGGGGTCCTGCCTCTGGGGTTCCCCTCTGGGCTGAGGGTGAGAACAAAGTCTTGGGGATGTTTCCAGCAGGTTCTAGACACATTGTCCCCTTCTCAAGCTCGTTCTACACCTCTCTCCTGTCCGCACTTTCTCCCTTCTTCTAGACTAGAAGGGAAGACATGGAGAGGAATTTTCCAGCCATGATAGGGGCTGGGGCAGGGGTGTTGGCCAGGGATAGTTACACTCAGCACTGCCAGGTTCTAAGGTGCCCCTGGGGCAGAGAGGTGAGTCCTCAGCAGGTAAAGCGCTGGCCCAGCGTCTTCAAGGTGACTTTGCCTTCTCCCCTCCGCCCTAAGGAAGCTCAGGGCTTTCACTGAGGTTTTCGCTATACTTCTCTTTATACCAACTTCTGGCTCTTGTCTCTGCCTGGGCCCCGTCTCCAGCCTCCCCCCCCCACCCCCCCGCCAGGAGCCAGGGGAGGCCAGTAAGGAGGGGCCTGCTGCTTTTAGGCTTGGGCAGCTGGGGAGGCCTCACCAAGGTCCCCCCTAACAACCCTTCCTGTTCTGCAGGAATGACACCAAGGAGGATGTCTTTGTTCACCAGGTAAGAGCTGGGGGGAGGAGAGTGGGGGAGAACCACCCTCTCTCGGAAGGCCTTTGCCATCAGCCTCGGCAGCAGCGACATGCGGCCTTTCCCCCGCTTCCCCCCCCACAACCGCGTGTCCGCCGGGCGATGGTCCCGCCTCCCCCTCGCCTCAGGTGCCCGTATCAGCCGCATTGGCCGCACGTGTGCCACGCTGTCTGCGTGAGAAGTGAGCTTGTTGCCCCCCGGCCCTGGAGTGCTCACGCCCTCCGTCAGGACCTGCTAACACGAGAACGAGGCCTAGGCCGTGTTCTGAGGGAGAGGGCGCAGGCTAGGGACGCGTGGGTGCATGGTTCTCAAAGCGTGGTCCCCGCGGCAGCAGCATCCCCTGCCCTGCCCACTCCGGCCCCACCCCAGAGCTGCCGAGGCAGTGAGGCTGGGGGAGGCCCGGGCCTCGAGCGAGCCTCGCAGGTGATGCCGCTGCCTCGGGCAGGAGCTCCCAGGCCAGCCCCGCAGAGCCGTCCGCCCACGCTGCCGCTTAGCGCGCCTCTGCGCTTGGGTCTGCTTGCAGGCCTGCTTGCGGCCTCCCCTTGGGAAGTCCCTGAGGGGTAAAGGGAGGAGGGAGAGCGTCCCAGGGACAGGCCGAGGGCACAGGCGCGGGGAGACGGCTGCTTTGGGCTGCTTTGCGGCTTCTCCCCCACTGAACTTGGCCTGCGGCCGCGCTCCGCCCTCCGGCCGGGCCACACGGATGACTGACGGTGAACACAACGAAATGGGGTGGCGCACCCAGCAGGGGTGAGGGAGACCCCGGGCTTGCCGCCCTCACCTTTCTCGTGGCCTTTCCCCTGCCAGACGGCCATTAAAAGGAACAACCCCAGGAAGTTCTTGCGCAGCGTCGGAGACGGGGAGACAGTGGAGTTCGATGTCGTGGAGGGAGAGAAGGTTCGCGCTGCTGCGGGGCAGGGGCGGCTGGGCTGGGGGAGGGAGGTCCCCATTTCTGCGGGCCAGTTAGCCCAGGCCAGGGGAACGGGGCCACGCTCTCCCGAGGAGCACTGCTCGGCCTTCGCCACTCTGGCGTCCTACAGACGGCGTCCCTCTCGTCCCTTGACAACATCCGGGTTTCTTGGTCATGCACCGAGCCCTTCCAGTCTGTACTCCACGTGTCCCCAGTCCACCCTCCTCCCCCCCCACCTTCTCCCCCCGCAAGAGGCTCCAGTAGCAGCTACTCTGGAAGGGCAAGTTACAGAGGGGGCCCTCCCAGAAGGGTCCACACGCAGGCCCAGGCCCCTGGGGGAGGGCAGGAAACGCAGCAGTGGAGGAGCTGCAGCAAGCTGGGGGGGGGGTGGTTAGCTGGCAGAAGGGGAAGCAGGTTTGGGAACGTGGGGCATGCAGGCTGAGTGAGCTCACTGCCCCCCTCCCCCCCAGGGTGCGGAAGCCGCTAACGTAACCGGGCCCGGCGGCGTGCCGGTGAAGGGCAGCCGCTACGCCCCCAACCGACGCAGGTTCCGTAGGTTCACCCCCCGGCCTCGTCCAGCTGCCCCGCCACCCATGGTGGCACAGGCGCCATCAGGTGGGACGGAAGCGGGCAGCGAAGGGGAGCGAGCCGAGGACTCTGGGCAGAGGCCCAGGCGGCGGCGCCCACCTCCCTTCTTCTACCGACGGCGCTTTGTGCGAGGCCCAAGGCCGCCCAACCAGCAGCAGCCTATAGAGGTGGGGGTCCTAGGCTCGTGGAAGCTGCTGCCACATCCTGGGAAGGGAGGGGGCGCCGGTGAGGACAGAGTTCTCCAAGTCTCCGGAGGAAGTGGAGGAAGGCTGGGAAGGGCCCCCAATGCTGGGGTCCTGGGCGGCAGGTGGTCCCCCCGCTCCCCCAGGCCTTTGTGTGTTCCTAGGGCACCGACGGGGTAGAGCCCAAAGAGACAGCCCCATTGGAGGGGGACCAACAGGGAGACGAGCGCGTCCCCCCTCCCAGATTCCGGCCTCGGTACCGAAGGTAAAACTCCCTTTCTGGGGCTGTCTTCCCCTTACTGTCCAGTATTGGGGGGGGAGGGGAAGAGTGAGTCTAAGAGGAGCCTGAGGCTAGTGACAAGGGGGGCAGGGCAGCTGAGTGATGCCCAGAGCTGTGGGAAACAGGCTGGACCCTCTCTGCTGGGGGAGCCCTGGGAGGGAGGGAGACGGAACACACAGGCTCCCTGCCCCCTCCAGGGTCCCCCACTTGTCTCCCCAGGCCTTTCCGCCCCAGGCCACCCCAGCAGCCTACCACAGAAGGTGGGGATGGAGAGACCAAGCCCAGCCAAGGCCCCACTGATGGTTCCCGGCCTGAGCCCCAGCGCCCACGAAACCGCCCGTACTTCCAGCGGCGGCGGCAGCAGCCCCCCGGACCCAGGCAGCTCACAGCCCCGGAGGTGAGGACATGGGCTGCTTGGTGGGGGGCAAGGGGGGTAAGAGAAAAGGCCCCAGCCTGTTTCCCTTTCCTTCCCTGCTCGCCCCCCACCCAACACCAGGGAGCTCGGGCTGCTGGGTCCACGACCTCCAGCAGGTGCCCCCCCCCCCACCCCAGACTCCTCTCTAGCTCTGCTTGGAGCCTCAGCCCCCGCTGGTGGGAGGAATGGGAAGGAAAAAGGTATAAGAACGTTAGAGTTGGGGGGCTCTCAAGAATGAGAGGGTTTCATATGACCACCCCTGTTCTCTCCAGACCTCGGCCCCCATCAACAGTGGGGACCCCCCCACCACCATACTGGAGTGACTCCAACACGAAGGACCCCCAGAGCTACCATCTGGTGAGCGGCTGCGCCCGTGGGCAGTCCGGGAGGGGGAGCGCTGGGGCCTGAGGACGGGTCGCCGGTCACGATTTGTCCCTGTCTTTCTCTCACACAGGTTATCTGCCAGTTTTTCCAACTGCCCTGTACCCCACCCAGCACCCCCTCCCCCCTTCCCATAATTCATGACATCAAAACACCGGCTTTCCCCTTTTCCTTGAGACTCAGGAGGCCCGAAGGAACAGCCTTTTGCTCTCCCTCTCCCCTACCAAGGGCTGAAGGAAGGGCTCCATCCTACTGTTCAGAGGCACCACCTCCCTCCCCTAAATCAGGCTGAGAAGGAACCAGCCAGCTCTTACCTCCTCCTGGTTGTTTTTCTTTCCCACCCCAGTTTATTTTTTGTCTCCCCTCTAGCCCCTACCTCTGAAGCCATTTTATGAACCGTCATGTACCACCTGAGCCTCCAGTAAAAACAAAAACAGGCTTTCCCCATGGTCTTGGTCTTGGTCTCGGCCTCTTTTTTGTGGAGAATGGCTGGGAACTCCCTGCCAAAGGGGGCGGCGGGGCATGTGGGGCAGGGCGGGGTCCTGAGCCCTCCTGCGCCTCTGGAGGTGCTTCCCCCTGTGAGACTCACCCTTCCCATCTGTAACTGGGCTGACCTCTCCCCTGCAGGAATGTTCTGGAAGTGCTGAGGGCAGCGGCTGCCATTGCGGCTACAACTCACTGAGCATTTACTGATCGTGAAAGCAATGACCAGGGGCGCTTGGCTGGCTCAGTGGGTAGAACGTGCCATTCTTGATCTTGGGGTCGTGCGTTCAGGCCCCACGTTCAGTGTAGGACTTAGTTAAAAAAAAAAAAAAAAGGCAATGACTAGGAGCTTAAGTGGGGGCAGAATGACCACACCCAGAGGATCCTTGGGCCTCGAGCTAAGACAGGGTGGACAGAGGGACGCAGAGGGGGACAGGGAGCTGCAGTCCCTGTGCAGCCCATGCCCGGGTGCCTCCATGACAGGACGCGTGTTGCATATGGTAACTTTATGTACGGATCTATCTATCTATATATATATATACATTTAGTACAAGAGACCTTTGGTTTCTTGTCCCTATCCCTTTTGCAAACATATACAAAAATATCTGAAGGCTCCTCCCACCCCGTGTTTACAGGCAGCCTTTCAAACTCCTCTTTCCCTTAGTTGGTCAAAAGCTTGTGGGTAGAACAGCCTTGAGGAAGAGAGAGGAGGCAAGAGCAGCACCCCCCCCCCCCCCCCCGCCGGCAGCCTCGGGGAGCAGTCCCTCTCACCACGCATGGGCACGTGGCTCTCTTGCCCTGGAAGTTTGAGCGAGAGAGCTGAGCCTGCCAGCAGAGGTGAGCTTAGGCCTTGGGAGGGTGCGTCCTCTGTCTGGGAGGGGTCAAGACAGGACCCCCTTCACCCAGAGTCTGTGTGGCAAGAATTCACAGAAAGTGCCAGCAAGTGGGAGGAGTCCGAGGTGGCAGGAGCTACTTTTCTTCTTCAATCCTGCTCCCTGCTTCCTTCCACCCACTAAGAAGTCAGCCCCAGGGCCTCTCCTCCCTGCACCCCCCCTTCTCTAGCAAGGAGCGAGAGTATTTGGAACGGAGGCTGGGTGGGGGTGGGGCGGGCTCCGGAGGAGGGAGGGGATGAGCTGGGAGAATGGCCCACCCTGATGGCCACAGCCTAACCACGACACATAAATAATCCAAGAGTCACACGAGGGGAATGAGGGGTGCTCGGAGCACCCTTCCCTCCAGCTTCCCGATTCTGCCAGGACGCAGGGGCTTCACCCTGGAAGCAACGGGGAAGAGAGGGCCAAAGTGCTACAGAGGAGACGAGGGGTCTCCAGGGGGGCGAGAGCACGGCCCTCCCGCCCCTGCCCGGCCCCTCAGTCGTTCTCGTCGGGCCCCAAGTACTCGAGTTCTGTGCTGGGTTTCACCTCCTGCTCTAAGAGAGAGGGCGTCCGGCGGAAGTCGGCCGAGATCTGGTCGAACGTCCGGCCTCGGGTTTCAGGCACTCTTAAGAAGGTGAAGATGAAAAAGCCCAGCAGGAGGACGGCGAACAGAAGGAAGACGTAGGGCCCCATAGCCTCCTGGGACAGATGGAGAAAGAGGTGTTGGGGGGGCTGGGTGGTCTCGGGCAGCCGGGCACTAACGGCCCTGGCAGGTGCTCCTTGGCCGGGCAAGGGAAGCGACTGGGAATGAGCCAAGAAAGGATCGTCTGGGCCCCACCTCCCGTCCTCCGTCTCCCCCTTGCCCGTCCGCAGTGCAGTCGCGCTGCTCAGAGCGGATTCCCAACCACCCGCAGTAGGGACGCGAAGTTCGTCGTTTCACTCTAAGAAAGCCAGGCCACAGCTGGTTTCAAAGGCACCTCTGCCGTTAGCCCACGTACTTCGGCTCCCTTCATTCCTTCGATTGTGGCCGAGCAGGCGGTTTTCAGGGCCCACGTGGTCCACCAAAGTGATCCCCAGACAGCCAAGTGGGCTGGCTGTGACGTGCCCCCCTCTGGCCTACAGGGTGGGAGCCGGGGACGAGACGCGGGCACCTACCGCGACATACTGGAAACCCATGCCGATGATGAAGTTGCACGTCCAGTTGGAGAAGCCAGCCACGGCCATGGCCGCTGGGCGGGGGCCCTGGCCGAACAGCTCGGCCACGATGAACCAGGGGATGGGGCCAGGGCCAATCTCAAAGAACGCCACGAAGCCGAAGATGGCCACGATGGAGACGTAGCTCATGGCGGGGACGCGCTCCTGTGGCCGGCGAGGAGAGACGGGAGTTCAGGTCGTGCAGAGAACTGAAACGCGCTCCTCCCAGCAGCTCACGGAGGAGCCTGGCAGCCCAGGTCAGGCTGGCTGCCCTATTCCTGCCCTGCTCGGGGCACAGGGGAGGTGAATGCCCTCTCGGCTGGTAAGCGGCCCACTCTCTCTTGGTCCTAAAGCGGGTCCCGAGGAATGATTGTGCCTGAGGCTGGACAGGGGCTCTCCTTCCTGGCCGCCAGCCTTGGGCTTGAGCTTCCTCCCAGAGGAAGGGAGGAGTCCCTTGGGAGCACACGGGTGGCCCCAGGGATCAAAGGCCTATGTCGAGGAGTGGTCCTGCATGGGCACAGAGCCTCCGGGCCGGGGGGGCTCCCACGGGCCGGGCCGCGGCTCCCTTCCCAGTCCCCAGGCCTCACCAGCAGAAGCAGAGCTATGGTCATCAAGATGGCACAGCCACACATTCCCGCCAGGCCCAGGAGGTGCAGCGTCCGGCGCCCAGCCCGCTCGACCAGGAACACCTGCCGCAAGAGTCAGGGCTTGGCGGGGGGCGCCTGCGGCACAGGACGGGGGAGGCACTGGGGGACTGGGGCGGGGGGGGGACGCGAAGCCAACGGTGGGCGTCAGCAGTTACCGAGACCAAGGTGAAGACCGTGTTGACCACTCCAGCTCCTATGGTGGCGTAGGCCGGCTGCCCTACCCCCGCTGTCTCGAAGATGCTGGTTGAATAATAGAAAACCTACAACGGGAGGAGCAGGAAAGGGGCTGGCAGGCACGTCCCTCCCTCCCTGGCAGCCACAGCCCGCTGGACTGACCCCACGTCTGAACACGGGGGGGGGGGGGGGGGGCTAGCGGCTCCCTCGGCCCTGCCCCACCCGAGGCCGCCACGCACGTACAGCGTTGATGCCGGACAGCTGCTGGCTCAGCTGCAGCACGACGGCGACGACCAGGGGCTGCCGGTACGTGCGGCTGCCCAGGAGCTGCAGCAGGGACAGCGGCCGCTCCCGCTCCAGATTCCGCTTCTCCTCCTTCAGCTCGGCCAGCGCGCCAGACACATCAGCCCAGCCAGTCAGGCGCTTCAGACCTGGAGGTGACGAGGGTCAGGCCGGAGAGGCGGGGGAGGGGGGCCGGCAGGACAGGTGCTAGCAAGGTGGGGGCGGGGGAAGCTTACTCTTTCTGGCGGGCCCCTCCAGGTTCCGGATGATGTAGAGGTAGCGGGGGCTTTCTGGGCAGAAGGGCAGTAGGATCAGCTGCAGGAGAGCGGGCAGGACGGTGATGCCCAGGAGCAGGGGCCAGAGGGTGGCCGTGCCCAGCATGGACTCCAAGCCCAGCACCTGCGGGAGCAGGGCGGGAAGGAAGGGGGGCAGGCCGTTCAGCGCAGAGCCCCACTCAACCCCCTGCCTAGCCACCCGTAAGGCCAGGCCCAGTCACCTGGGCGATCAGAATGCCAGTGACGATGGCCAGTTGGTTGAGTGTCCCCAAGGCGCCCCGCAGGTGAGTGGGGGCGATCTCCCCCACGTACATGGGCACCAGCCCCGACGTGAGCCCTGGGCGGAGGGAAGAAGAGAGGGCTGAGGGCACAGGGCCCCTCCCACCCCCAAACTCAGGGCTGGTGGAGGAGAGCAGGGCGCTGGGCAGGGCCGTGGTGCCCGTCGCTGGTACCTGAGTAGGCGCCTATGAGGAACCGTCCCAGAATGAGCATTTCGTAGGACGCAGCAGCGTTGGCCAGGCCCATGAGGGCGCCCCCCAGCACCGCCAGGATGTTGTTGACCAGCATTGCCCTCTTCCTGGCAGGCAAAGAGTGGGGCCGAGAGTTAGGGTGCCATGCGGGGGCCGCCTTCCTGCCCCCCCCCACGCTGGCCAGCCAGCCCCATACCTTCCCAGCCACTGAGAGATGACGCCAATGAGGAAGGAGGAGATCATGCCGCCCACAGAAAAGATGGCCACAGAGAGGGCCCAGAGGGTGGTGAGGGTGCCTGGTGGGATGGAGCCGGGTCCCTCAGGCCCCTGCCTCCCCAGCCACGTCTCATTGTAGCTCCGTTCGATCACCTGGGTGGGGGGTGGGGGAGACAGTGGAGGAGTGACCGCCTGCAGAGACTTCCCCCTCCGCTCTCCTCTGCTGTCCCTGTCCCTTGCCCTCCTTGTTCGGACAGCCCACTCTGCCCGCAGCAGGCCCCTCACCTTCTGCGGGGCATTGATGACCCCAATGTTGTAGCCAAACTGCAGGGAGCCAAGCACAGCAGAGAAGACAGCGAGGACCAGGGTCCCAGTGACTCGCTGCTGAGGGAGTTCCCCGTCCTGGGGAGGCAGAAGCAGAGAGGAGGTCACATGGAATCATGATTTCTTTCCTTCGGCCAGGGGCCTGGGCCCAGCCGGAGCCTGAAGATGCTGGGTTCCATCCAACATGTTGGGTGAGGGAAACTGGGCCATATTAGGAATCGAGCGAAGATCTCAGTGTAAACAGGAGCAGGAAGAAGCCACAGTAACCGGGCACAGAGGAGAAACTGGGTGTTTGAGTCCAGCAAGCTGAGAAATGTTTGAGGATCTCAGGCTCACCATTTCTTGGTGACCTTGGGACAGGCTTAGGCCTTAAGACTTGATTCAGATTTGTGTGACCTTGGGCAAGTCACTTCCTAGCTCTGAAGCTAGGTTTCCTCTGGGGTAGGGGCGATAGGAGTGATGTTGCCTCCTTTGCCTACCTGTCCCTGAAAGCGAGAAAATCAAAATCAAATGCTAAGGGGATTCCTGACAGTGCTGGATTTATAAACCGCCAAGTGTTTTATCATCGGCCTCTGTCCTCTTTCCTCCCCTCTGGGGGTGCTCTCAGCGGGTTCCTGGAGGCCCCCAACACGCTCTAGAAGGGCGATTCCAAAAAGGACATCGCGGTCATTCCTCCCCGCATATGGCCCTTGGGGTGGCCTTCTCTGTCTCCGCCCCGGCCTTCCCTCCCCCTCTAGGCTCCCCCGCAGGGCGGCGGGGGGCCGTGCCCGGCTTCTGCCTAGGAGAGCCCTGCCCAGGGGATGGGGGCGGGAAGGTGGTGCGAGGGGCGGTGGCGGCCGCTTGCTGGCGGCACAGACTGTCTCCAAGCGGAAACCTGAGCTGGGGGAGGGGGGGCTGACACTCCCCTCAGCCCCTCCACCAACCGTGCGGCCAAAGGAAAGTTCAGCGTCCTGGAGGACGGCCAGAAGTGGGGGTGGGGGGCCCACGAGAGCCTCCGCTCCTCGAAAAACTTCCCGCGAGCCGGGACACACGGACAGCTCCAGGGGGGCAAGACTCGCCTGGATCTGCTTTCTTGGGCTGGATCGGGGGCAGGATGTCCCCCAGATCCGGGCGCGCCCCGCCGCGCCCTGGAGAAAGGGGCGAACGCTGGACTCGAGAAATCCCGGGGTGGCCCGTGCCCCCGAACGGTCCCCCCAGACCCACTCAGCCTCTTGGAAGGATTGGAATCCCACAGTCACGGGTTGTCCAGCCCGGGTATAAATAGCCAGGCCCCCTGCTCCCCCACCCCCTGCGCCTGCGCAGGGTCCGCCCCCTAGCTGACCCCAACCGCGACCCCGGCCCGAGAGAAGCGGGCCCTGTGCCCCCGTCCCGCCCCCACATGCTGAACCCTACTTCCGAGCCGATCTGTTGGAAGCCCGACGGCATCTTGTCTTAGGAACCGGAGGCGCAGGAGCTGCAGTTAACAGGGAGGCGACTGCGGGTCGGCGGCCCCGGCCTGGCGAGCAGAGGGCCCGGGGGCGACGGGCGTCCCGGAGCGAAGTGTAGAGGGCGAGCCTGGCGGGACCCACTGCCGTGAGCCAAGGATCCAGAGAGCGGCAGGGCTCCCGGGGATCTGGCGGAGCCCGGCTGGGGGGAGAGATCCGAAGAGCCCCCGCAGCGCCCACGGCCACGCCCTTCGCAGCACCCATTGGCCAGGAGCCCGCACACCCCAGAAGGCCACGCCCCTCCCTAAGCTTGGGGTTTAGAATTTGGGACCCGGGAGCGGGTTGGCGGGCGAGGCCACGCCTCCCCAGCGTGCCCGGCGAGACACGCCCCGTGGGTGCCTGCGCGCCTGCGGCCGCGAAGTTTGGGGAAAAGGGTCCCGGAACCCAGGAGGCCCCGCCCCACCTCGTGTGGAGAGTCGGTCCAGCAGCCGGGCTTGGGGCTGGGGAAGCGCTGGAAAGTCGGGCGCGGCGGGTTGGGACCGGGGGTCGGGGAGTAGGGGATGCAGCAGGTACGCCGGCCCCGGAGAAAACTCGGGCGGCCTGAGACCGCGCGCGAGCGGGCGCGCAGGGTGGCTGGGGAGCAATGGCCTGGAGTAACCCACCGCGGCTATTTTTAGCTCCCACGTTGGGAGACGCCAAATGTCAGGTCCCGGGTGTCCCGGCCTGTCCCGGGCGGGGGAGGGCAGGGAGATGGAGCCTTAAAGGGTCCGAGACACGCTTCCCACGCGGGGACGGCCCTGGGACACAGGAAGTTCCGTTCCGAGCGCGTTGCGTGTCTGGGCTTGGTGGTCCTCCTTCCGTGCATCCGTGCTCCGGGCACTGCCTGTCTGGCCCTTCCCCTACACCCGTTCCCCGCACTGGTTCCTGGAGGCGGCCCGAGGGACTGCTGGTCACACCAACCACGCCACCAGCCTGAGGTCCCTGAGCTGCCACGAATGTGCTGGCCGCGTGGACGACTTGGACACGCTCTCCAGAGGCCGCTCCGGGTCTGAACCCCCAGCGAGGAGGGCGCGACCTGAGAGATGGCGCGTCGGATCCGAGCGCAACGCGCGGCGCTGCAAACCGGCCTCCGAAGCGCGGGGCTGTAGTGCCACCTGCAGGGAGAGCGAGGATCCGCAGCGGATCCGGGCAGCGTCGCCTGAGGCCCACTGACCCCCGCAGGTCCACCTCTGCAAGCCTTCCTTACATCCAACCCCAGGCCGCGTTCTGGAGCCCCGGATCCGAGGATTCAGCTACCGCCCGCGCGGGGCAGCTCACGTGATCCGCATGTCCAAACCTGCTCTTCCTCTTGCCTTCTTTTTTTGTTTGTTTTTTAAGATTTTATTTATTTATTTGACAGAGAGAGACAGCCAGAGAGAGAGGGAACACGAGCAGGGGGAGTGGGAGAAGAAGAAGCAGGCTCCCAGCGGAGCAGGGAGACGGATGCGGGGGCTCGATGCGGGGCTGGATCCCAGGACCCTGGGATCACGCCCTGAGCTGAAGGCAAACACCCAACGACTGAGCCACCCAGGCGCCCCTCTTCCTCCTAACTTCTTCATCCCGTTAGCCACCCTGGGAATCTTGGAGGTCAGGATTCCTCCCCCCTCCACCAACCCGCTCCTCCCCGCCTTTATCCAGCTAGTTACCAGCATCGGTGTGTTGACTTCCCTAACTCACAGTCATCTGGTTTTCTCCTTGTGCTGCTGCCGCATTGGTCCAGACCACCGTTGCCTCCTGCTTCCCTACTTTCCCCTACGTGGAGGGCCGAGTTCAAATTTAAAAAAGTTCAGTCTCATCGCTCCCTCCCCAAAAGTGAGTGGTTCTTTTTTGCCCCCATTGTCAAGTTCGAATCCCTTTCCAGGGCAAGCAAAACCTCCTGCCTTTCTCCTTCCATCTCTGCCTCACCTTCTAGACTTTATCCTCGTGTTCTAGTCAGTACCTAACTCCTTGTACCCGGGACACACCACGCCATCTCTTTCCTGGCTGCTCTGCTGTACCAATCCCTCATTCCGGAACGCCAGGAAACTCCCAGTCACCCTTCAAAAAATGCCCCCCACCCTGTGAAAGCTTTGTTGGCTTCCTCCAGGAAAAAAAGAGAGCCACGTGTCCCCGATGCAGATTATCTTCATTTCTCTGTACTTCAACCTTGAGAGTAGAAGGTCACCTTGTTTCCCTCTGTGTCCCCAGCACCCAGCCTCGTGGCGGGCACTCAGCAAATGTGGCGTGAATGAAATGAGGGTCTGGTCCTTATAGCCAAGGGTGTGTGTGTGCGGATCTTGCTGAGTGATGCTTGGCCCATTTGATCAAACCAGTTGCAGCCTTTCCTCAACTCTGCCCTCTACCATGGGGCATTAATCCCTGCAGGCTTGTTTTCCAAGCGCCTGTGACCACCGCCTTCTGGCTGGGTTCAGCCCATGGTAGGTAAGAGATTGATGGGGGGGGGGGACGAGAAAGCCAGGGGACGCCCACAAACACTGCTTCCAGTTCCTACTCCACAGGCCCACTTTGCCTCCAGTTTCTGGAAGGCAACCCTGCTCCCTAGTTCCAGCAATGACGGGGCCCCTCTCTGTGCCTTCTCTGCATTTTGTCTATAGATCAGGGTCTGGGTGCAGAGGATTGAATTAATGACATGTGTTCATTGTGTTCGTTGATCTGTGTCTTATTTTTATTGTAAAAAGGATTCTTTTTTTTGGGTGTCTGGCTGGCTCAGTTGGTGAGTGTGCCTGTCTTGATCTCAGGGTTGTGAGTTCAAACCCCACGCTGGGCATAGAGCTTACTTTTCGTTTAAAAAGGAGGGGGAGGGGTGCCTGGGTGGCTCAGTCTGCCTGCCGCTCAGGGCGTGAGGCTCAGGTTGTGATCCCGGTGTTCTGGGATCGAGCCCCCCACATCAGGTTCCTCCGCTAGGAGCCTGCTTCTTCCTCTCCCACTTCCCCTGCTTGTGTTCCCTCTCTCGCTGGCTGTCTCTATCTCTGCCAAATAAATAAATAAATACAATCTTTAAAAAAAAATTAAATAAATAAAATAAAAAATTAAAAAAAGGGGGGGAACCTATTTTTCATTTCTCTACCCATCCCACTTAACCTCCCTCAAAAGGCAGCCATTTCAATGCACTTCGTGGGCTCTTGTAAAACATCAGTCGCTTTTGGGCACCTGGGTTGTTCCGTCGGTAAAGGGTCTGACTCTTGATTTCAGCTCAGGTCATGATCTCAGGGTCGTGAGATCGAGCCCCATGTCAGGCTCCTCGCTCAGCAGGGAGTCTGCTTGGGAATCTCTCTCCTTCTGTCACCTGCCCCCCCATGCTCTCTCCCTCTCTCTCTCTCTGCCCCTCCCCCCTCTTAAATAAACAAATCTTTAAAAAAATCAGTTGTCTTGTGTGCAAACATTTCTAATTCATGTAAATAGCGTCATATATTTTATTCTGGTCCTACTTACTGTAAGCACTGTGTTTTTAAACCTCATCCGTGCTTTGTAATGACCAGATTCGTTGCACGGTACCCCACAGTATCGCTCACGCCGCGTTTTAGTTGCAATCCCACTGGGTGAGCACCAGGTCGTCTGCAGTCCCCAGCCGCGACGCAGAATGCGGCCATGCACATTTCCTCCGAGGTTTGTCCTGGGCTCCTATGAGCGGTTCTTTGGCAGATAGATTTCCGCTTCTGCGTATGTCTACAATTATTTCCCTCTATCCCCGCAAGCGGGATTTCGGAGTCACGGGGCACACTTACACCCAGTTTGACTCCATACTACCAGCTTGCTCTGAAGAATGGCTGTCCCCGTCTCCACGTCCATCAGCAGCGCGACACTGTTCCCCTGCCAGTCCAGAGGGTCTGGACTGTAGGCTCACGCTGCCAAAGCGTGAGCCCCGGCTCTGACGCTTACTAACACTGGGGCCTTGGGAAAGTTACCTCAACTCTCTGTGCCTTCTTTACCTTGCCCGTAAAATGAGAAGTTGAATAATTGAACATTCAGACACTGCTGAGAGGACAGCCAACCAAAGAAGGTTTTTTGCCTTTAAAAACAGCTTTATTGGGGTATAACTGACACACAATATACTGGGCATATTTCAAATGTACGATTTGTTAAGTTTTGATAGATGTATACACCCATGAAACCGTCCCCGTCATCAAGACAATGAACATATCCATCACCCCCCGAAGTGTCCTTGTACCTGTTTGTCACCCCTCCCTACCGCCCTTCCACCCACGCCCTGAGCAACCCGTGCTGTCATTGGAGAGCAGTTTGCATTTTCTGGAATTTTATGCAAATGGAAACATACAGAATGTACTCTCTCTTTTTTTTTTTTTAAGATTTATTTATTTATTTTAGAGAGAGAGATTGAGAGCGCGCCAGAGCGCGCGCACCTGCGAGCGTGAGCAGGGGGAGGGGCAGAGGGAAAGAGAGAAACCCAAGCAGAGCCCCCGCTGAAGGTGGAGGCCGACGGGGGACTCAATCCCATGAACCTCAGATCATGACCCAAGCCGATACCAAGAGGGAGCTGCTCAACCCACTGAGCCATCCGGGCGCCCCCGGAAGGAGCTCTTTTTGTTGGGCTTCTTTCACTTTACATAATTCGTCTATGTTGCTGTATGCATCAAGAGTTCATTCCTTTTTATTGTTGAAAAATATTGATTCGATTATCGGAGCTGATCAGTTTCATTATCTATTCACCTGTTGATGGGCATTTGGACTATTGCCAGTTCTAGGCTATTAGGAATAAAACTTCCGGGAACATTCATGTACAAGTCTTTCTATGGACGCTGTTCTTGCATTTCTCTTGGAAAACACCTAGGAGCAGAACAGCTGGATTATATTACAGATGGATCTGTAACTTCGGATGAAACTCTTTTCCTGCGTGGTTGTACCATTTTACGTTCCCATCAGCAATGTGTGAGACTTCAGTCTCTCCACACCGTCACAACAGTTAGGATGGTCAGCCCTTTAAACTCTGGAATGTGGCACCTGGGTGGCTCCGTTGGTTAAGCGTTCAGGTCTTGATCTCACGGTCGTGAGTTCAAGCCCCGTGTTGGGCTCTCTGCTCAGGGCGTAGCCTGCTTCTGCCTCTCTTGCTTCCCTGCTTGTACTCTCTGTCTCTCTCTGTCAAATAAATAAAATCTTAAAAAAAAAAAAAAAGAGCATGGACTGTTTCTCTATTTATCCAAGTCATCTACGTCCTTTATTAAAAATAAACTTTTTTTCCTACTGAGGTCTTGTGAGTACTTAATTCCTAGATACTTTCTAGTTTTTGTCACTGAGGCAAATTGAACATTATTTTATATTACATTTTCTTTTTTCTTTGTTTATATTGCATTTTTCTAATTGGTTATTACTGGTATAGTAATTATTATTATTATTTCTGGATGTTGTACACAGCAGCCTTGCTGAACGCCTTGCCTGTCCTCATAGTGTCTCTTAATTCTATTCGCTTTTCCAAGTAGACAAAGATATCATCTGCAAATCAGTGTTATCTTGTCCCGTTGAGTCATTGTACTACTTATTTATTTCCTTGTATTATTGATCAGACTTCCGGGACTTTGTCCAAACAAAAGGGATAACAGTGAGCTTCTTTGTCCTTTTCCCAAAAATAAAAGAGATGAGCCTAATACTTCTTCATTAGGTATAAGAATTTCCTTTCTAATCTTCGCTTGCTTATCATAAGTTCTTATCATAAGTAGGTGTTGAAACTTATCAAATATTTTTGAAAATTATCCATCGACGTAACCACAGAGTTTTATCTCTTTGGTCAATTAATGTGCTGGATTAAAGGGATGGATTTTCTAATATTGGAGCTCTTGGATTCCTGCGAGAACCTGTCCTTATTTGTGATGACTCTTTATTATTATGTTTTCAAGTTTTATTTATTTAAGTAATCTCTGCACCCAACAGGGGACTCGAACTCACAACCCTGAGATCAAGAGTGACATGCTCTATTGACTGAGCCAGCCAGGTGCCCCAGTATTTCTCTTATATTATTCTTCATTGATTGCGGAGCCAAGAGTACCCTGGCCTTATAAGGTGAGCTGCTCACCTTTTCACTCCTTCTCCCGATCTGGATCTCAAACATGCACTCTGGGCTGAGCCATGGCGAATGATCTGCCCCAGCTTCCTCTTTCCTAAACAGGCAAAATATTAGCACTCTTGTTTTGTAGATGAGACGACTGAGAGCCAAGAATAAATTCCTGGGTGAGATGGAGTTGAAACCTGTGATATTTTGTCTGCCTTGGGTCTACAGCTTCTAGGTCAAATCAGTAAAATAATCATCAGCGACCAGTATAACAGTTAGTTATGCATTAACAATGGATACTATTAAAATAATATCGCAAGTTTCCGAAGTTCACTTACTCATCAGTTTTTCGGAGCTGGAATGCATTTTTCCATAGAAACAAACAAGTAGGCTGGTTTCCCATGCCTGATTGCTTCCCTTGTCCCTTCGCCCCTCACCCCCCATGCTGTGGTGTATATCCCCTCAACGAACCCAGGCTTCCAGCCAGACCTGGTCTTTCAAACTCTGAACTAGACATCTATCATCATCTCTATATGACAAGCCTCTTCTCTGAAGGCTCCTTTCCTGGACCTTCCTTGGAGGACATCCTTCCCCAGCAGGTTTCTTAATAGAGGCTGATTTTTGGTCTCATTTCACATGCTTCAGGGTCCGGAACTGGGGGTATCCCCCGCTCCCCAGGCTAGACCACGATTCTTCCCTTGTCCTTCAAAATCCTGTGCTCCTTGGAAATTCACGTCTGGAAGTGCATCACCCACCACTTCTCATGGTTGCTAGGGTCTTCCCGCCTGGCCTCTCGCCGCAGGCCCTGAACGTCCCCCCCGCCCCCGGCCCCCGCCCCGGCTCATCATCTTCCCCATCTTCTCTTCCCATCCTCACTGTTGTCAACGTCAACATCAGTCAGGCTCCACCTGGACGTGTCCTCTCAACCCTCATCTCTGGTGAGCTTTCTCTTCGGCCCGTCCTCAGGCCCCTACGCTAGGCATTGTCGTTTCCAAAGCAGACTCCCCCAGTTTACTGAATTCAAGCCTCCCTCCTCTGACAATCACCGCCCAGCCTGCCAGCTCATGGTCTCATGTATCCCACTCCCTTCGCTTCATGGAGACCTCTAAACCATCAACCCTCTCTGTTTCTCACTACCCGCCACCCCCCCCCCCTTTTTTAAAGATTTAATTCATTTATTTGACAGAGAGAGAGAGCAGAAGCAGGAGAAGAGGCAGAGAGAGAGGGAGAAACAGGCTGCCACTGAGCAGGGAGCCTGACGTGGGACTTGATCCCAGGACCCTGGGATCATGACCTGAGCTAGAGACAGAGGCTTGACCAACTGAGCCCCCGAGGCACACCTCCACCAACCCTTCTTATGTTTACTTTCCTTCTTACCCAATTTTTATCTGCCATCCAACATATGAAACACTCTCATGCAAATAACCTTAAAATCCTTCTCTCTCTGTAGCAAAATCCCAATCCCGGTTAAGTCCAACGATCCATCCCCTTGCTCCTCGTACCCAACCGTTCACTTGAAGGCTAATAGACCAAAACATCCACACTGATGTTGACTGGTCACACTTGAAATTAGAGGCTCTTACCTGGGACCCATTTTGCCCCTCCCCTCATGTCTGGAGCCATTTTGGACGGTCACACTGGGGCTCAGAAGAGGGTTCTACTGGCATCTCACCGATGGAAGTCAACGATACTGCCAACCGTCCTATAAAGCACAGGGCAGTCACCTCCGACGAAGAATTATCTGGCCCCAAAGGTCAACGGCGCAAAGGGTGCTCATCGCATTGCCCCATTTTATTGCCTTTACAACACGTACCATTTTGCTTTTGTCTCTGTGGTCTGCGTCCTCCCTCTAGAAGCTGAGTGACAAGACCGCAGTGTCCTCATCTGTCCCGTTACAGCTGTGTCTCCGGCGTCGAGCGTGGGGCCTGGTGCGTTATACAGGCACGCAGGAAATATCTGTTGAACACGTGGATGAAAAATATCGTTCATTTGTAGTTTCTTCATGCGTTCCTCAAATATTTATTAGCGATAAACCCGGACCGTCTACAGTGGGAGCCTGACATTGAATAAATAACCATGCAGAGTAAATAGTTTGACACCGTGATAAGAACTTTGTAAGTGAAACCTCAAGCAGCCGTGAGTGAGAGAGCGTCCAGCCGGCGATATGGGGGGGGGGGGTCAGGTCAGGCTTCCCCGGGAGAGGTGCTATTTGAGCTGATGGCTGAGGGACCATTTGGTTAGTTGGGTAGAGGAAGGCGGGTGGGGGTGCACGGAGGACAGCATCCAGGCATAGGGAACAGAGTGTGTGAAGGGCACTGTGGTGGGAAGGGAAGTGGTGCACGTCAGGAGCAGAGAGAAGGCCAGTGTGACTGAGGGGTCGCCCCGTAAGCCAGGATAGGGCATCTATTTGCCAGAGAGAGAGAGAGAGCACAAGCAGGGGGAGCAGCAGAGACAGAGGGAGAAGCAGACTCCCCCGCTGAGCAGGGAGCCCGAAGCTGGGACTGGATCCCAGGACCCTGAGATCATGTCCTGAGCCAAAGGCAGACGCTTCACCGACTGAGCCACCCAGGCGCCCCTGGAAGATTTTAAGGATTTTAAACAGAAACTAACAAAACCTAAGCTTGAAACGAACAAGCAAAAGTTCACTTCCGGAGAATGGGTTTTAGAGGGACAAGCGGGCAAGCAGAGCCGTGCGTTTGGGGGCAGTTGTGGTGTGCAGGCAGGGGCGTCAGTCGGCCTGAGGTAGCGGCAGTGAGCCTGGAGACAAGCTGGAGTAACGAGGAACATAACATTCTGAAGCTGGAAAGCTCCTTAAAAAAACGAACAAACAAAAAAACAGCTCACCATTAATCAAAAAAGTAGAAAAATAAAAACGAATAACAAATAATTCATTAAAGTCTGCATTTTATAGAAGAGCAGGGTAATTAGCTTAGTGCCGGAGCCCTTTAATATTTCTACTGCATAAAAGGAGAGCGTTACAGAGAAATGGTTGAGAGGGGGAAGAAAAACGGGAAATGGGAGAGAGTTGAGGGGAAAGGGGAGAGAAATGGAGAGGAAGATGGGAAGGTGTGAGTAGGAGACCAGGGGCGGGGGGGGGGGGGGTCGGAAGGACTCTGGGCGAGGGGACAGGGAGGTGGCAGCGCTGGGCTCCTGGGCAGAGAAGGGGCTCGAAGGTAGACTCGGAGGGAGGGGCGCGGACTGGGACGTGGAAAAGGCAGGAAGGGGAGAAGACGCGAGGTGAGGGGGGGGATGAGCGAACGGAGACGCTTGGAAGAGATGTCTGCAGGGAGGCCCAGGGCCAACAGTCTCGGAAGAGTGAGAGCAGAAGCCCGAGGGCCACGTGGGAGTCTGAGGACTGACACCAAGGCCACTGGGGAGCTGGATGTGAAGGAGGACGGCGCCGCCAGAAGGGGAAGGCGCACAGGGTCAGGTTCGGGTTCAGAAGGAAGGAAAAGGAAATGTGTGCATGGCTGCAGGGACCGGGAAGTGAGAAAGTAGAGGACAGGTCTGGAAAGATTCCAAGGGAGGGGAATGACCGGTGTGGCCAGGAATCGAGAGAGGCTTTACCTTGCTCCCCACCTTCTGCTGACTTCTGGCCTCAGTGTTTTTGCCCCTTTGCTAGGAAGGAGGCTTGAGGCGGGTGGGGGGGATAGGTGATGGCCGGGAGGTGGGGTGCGAAGGGCCCAGGCACTAAGTTATGTCAGGGATAGGGACTGGAATGGGGAGCCAGGAAGATGGGGGTGTTTGGGGCACGATGCCTGGAAGCCAGGTGTCAGTTGGAGGGCAGTATAGGAGGGGGGCGGACAGTGGCTTCAGGGCGTGGCTCTGGGAATGGAGACTCCGAGGACACTGCCGAAGTGCGGGAGTTCTGAGGGACTGGAGCTAGGGTTCCTGAAGCTGGGGACGGTTAGGATAGCTAACTGAAAAAAAAAGGGCAGAGGGTGGGGGCGAAAGTAGGGCGGGACAAAGAGCGCCTGGAGGAGAAACCAAGAGTCCTTGCGGGGGGGAGGGGTGAGAAGGCGGAGAAAAGGGGCCCCGGGCGTCCCCCAGCTCTGGTTCCGCAGTATCGGCGGCGCACCTGCTGGGGACAGGTGAGGGGCATCCTGGTGCCCGAGGGAAGTCCAGTCTAGAGGGGCTGACTCTGAGCTTGGAACTCTGGAGAAGCCTCCACCTCTTCCCGCCCCCCCCCCCCCCCCCCCCGCAGTCCCAGCCCGGCAAGAGAAGGGGCGTGACCCTGGCGCTCAGGTTTCTTCCTCTTCACCTGGGGCAGGAGGGGTGAGGGCCAGGACTTCCGGCTCAGGTGAGTGTCCCTTCGGTGACGTCAGGTCACTCTCGGCCGCCCCTCCGGTCCGTCCCGCCCCGCGCTCCCGGTGCCCGCGGGGGGCGCGCCCCTGACGCCCTACATATACCCAGGAGCGACGCACCTGTCCGCCCGCACCTGCCCGCTCACGGCTGTGCAGCCTCTCCCTCGCACAGCAGCCTTGGGCCGACAGCCCGGGGTACTTTGGGGACCTCGAAGCGCCAGGACCGCGCGCACACTGCCCCTCCGCCTTTTGTTTGGGTCGGGTCGCCGGGAGCGCCGGAGGGGACCGCCTGGACTTCGTCGATCGCTTTTTCGACCATCAGTGCTCGGGCGGAGCCTGTCCCTTGAGCTGTGAAGACCCTCGCCCCGCCGGAAGGATCGATTTGTGTTTTCTTGGGTGATAAAAAGATTTGGAATCACCTGACCCAAAAACTTATCTTTGGGTGACTTAAGACGCCACTACAAATTGTGTTTTTGTGGGGCTGACCCCCCAAGCTTTGTCTGTTTTGCCGCAGGGTCGCCCGCCCGGCGTCCCCAGCCTTCTCTGAGCGCAGACATGGCCAATTCGGGCCTGCAGCTCCTGGGCTTCGCCCTGGCTCTGCTGGGCTGGGTGGGCCTGGTGGCGTGCACCGCCATCCCGCAGTGGCAAATGAGCTCGTACGCGGGCGACAACATCATCACGGCCCAGGCCATGTACAAGGGGCTGTGGATGGAATGCATCACGCAGAGCACGGGCCTGATGAGCTGCAAATCGTACGACTCGGTGCTCGCCCTGTCGGGTAAGGCCGCGGGGTCGACGGGGCGGACGCGCCCGGGGCTGTGCGCGCGGGGCGCGGGGCGGGGAGCGGGGCAGGGCGCCAGGCCCCAGGGCCCGACGCTCGGGGTTGCCGGGGAGCAGGCGGGGAGGAGGAAGCGGAAGCGGCCGGGCAGGGGTGCGGGGAGGGCCGCAGGCCCGGGTTCCAGCGGCTGTACGTCGGCCCGCGCCCCGGCCAGCTGCCCCCCCTCCCCGCCCCGGCGCCCGGCGGCCCAACCCCCTCCAGATCTCCTCCCGCGCGGGCCCGCGCAGGTGGCGGCCTCTGTCTCCCGCCCTTTTCTCCCGGACAAAAGGCGGCGCGGGGCGGAGGGCGCGGGGTCGGCCGAGGAGCTGTGCGCTCCGTCAGACGTGGGCCGCCGCCTGCGGCCTGTAATCTTATCGGCCGATTAACCGAAGCCACAAACCCGGTGGCCACGATAGCGGGGTCAGCGCTCGGCCGCGGGCCGGACCGTGCGGCCCGCGCGGGGACTCCGGCCGCCGCCTCCGCTCCCCTCCGCGGGCCCCGTTCCCTCCCCCCCCCCCCCGGGGCAGTTTCATCGAAACCCTTGCGCCCCGGGCGGGTCCCAGGGCCGAGAGAGGGCGGGGCGGGGCGGGAAGGCCGGGAAGCCGGGAGGGGCAGGATCCACCCGCTCCATCCGGGGCTCGGACACAGAAGGGGCCCCAGGCCAGAGGCCGGCGGCGATCCCAAGGCCCGAGCCGTCCGCACGTCCAGCAATGAGGGCGTCCTTCCCGCTTCCCCGCAGCGGCCCTGCAGGCCACCCGAGCCCTGATGGTGGTATCCCTGGTGCTGGGCTTCCTGGCCATGTTCGTGGCCACCATGGGCATGAAGTGCACGAACTGTGGGGGAGACGACAAAGTGAAGAAGGCCCGGATAGCCATGACCGGAGGTATCATTTTCATCGTGTCAGGTGAGCTCTCCCCCTGCATCCGGGAGTGAAGGTGTGCAAGGTGCTGGTTTGGGGTCTCCTAATACATCCGAGCCATCCTCTCTCCAGGTCTTGCTGCCTTGGTAGCTTGTTCTTGGTACGGCCACCAGATTGTCACAGATTTCTATAGCGCGCTGGTCCCCATGAATCTTAAGTAAGTATGGGAGCCCTGCCTCCTGAGGGGACGACAGGTCTGAATTTCTGGTGTCAGGAAGGAGGATTTCTGATCCTAACCCCCTCTCTCCGTAGGTACGAGTTTGGTCCTGCCATCTTCATTGGCTGGGCAGGGTCTGCTCTGGTCATCCTGGGAGGTGCCCTGCTCTCTTGCTCCTGTCCTGGGAGTGAGGGCAAAACTGGGTACCGCGCACCCCGCTCCTACCCTAAGCCCAACTCCGCCAAGGAGTACGTGTGAGCTGGAACCCCTTGCCCCAGCCTGGCAGCCTCTGGTGTGCCCAGGTACCGGAAATGACCCGGGGCAGATCTCAGCCCGTGGGCGGGGTACAGAGCAGAAGCCTTGTCACCCCAGCCAGTGCAACATGTACAGTTCCACAGGGGGGGGGGGGGGGACAAAAAGAGGGGGGTTGGGTGTGCTTTTTGTACAGTAATAAAAAAGTATGTTTTGGAAAGTAGGCTTTTTTTTTTTTTTCCCTTCTGGGCCTCTGCTTTCTTCCAACCCAAATCCTCGCAGGAAACCTGGAACCTTTAAATGCACCTGCTCCAGCTTAAAACAGGACACTGAGCACCAGTGGTGTGCAAGGCTCTCCCTGTGGCACCACCATTCCTTGTCATTCAGGCCCCAACACCGACTACTGACTCTGAAAGACTCCGGTGCTTGGTCTCCCTCACCTCTTCCCATTCTTCAGTCCCTTCCACTCCAACTCTTGCTTAAATAGCTACCAAAGTTCCTTTCAGTAGAAAAATAAAGACTTTATTAGGCAGAGAGGGGAGAGGTTCCTGTTCTTTTCAACTTCCCCTAATGCCCCTTGCCCATTTTTTGTCCAGATGGAAGTTACTCTCTGACTCACGACCTGGGGGTGACAACAAAGATGGGGGCAGGGACAGGGCAAGGCCAATGCAAACAATGAGAGGACGGTTATGGGTCCAAGGTCTTTCTCCTCCCTTCCAATTCCGGGCCAGTCAAACATCCAGGTCATCATCTGGGTCTTCCTGGTCCAGGTCATCATATGCGTCGGGCTCATAGAAGATGTGGCTGGTGGCCTGGCTGGGCCCAGCACGCAGTAGAGCCTGCTGTCTGAGGAGGGAGAAGGGGAGAGTTGGTGCTGGTGAGGGGGGTAAGGGGTCATATCTGCATACTCTCTTCCTGGTGACGGACTCCCTCGTCTTTGCCCCTCCAGGTCTTCTTGGTCCAAGTCTCTTTCTCTGGCCTCCCTGTTTATTTGGTTCTGAAGCACCACTTGGTCCTGGGA
Organism: Ursus arctos; assembly: GCF_023065955.2. Taxonomy (NCBI): domain Eukaryota; kingdom Metazoa; phylum Chordata; class Mammalia; order Carnivora; family Ursidae; genus Ursus; species Ursus arctos. Next base: position 10,153,405 of record NW_026622808.1, read on the forward strand.
TAGAACTTTTAAACCGCTCTCCTGATGACACCTCACATTTTTAACAGCTCGAGGGCAAGGATCCTGCCACAGTTTTGCTTCACCCACCCACACACTGGGCAGACAACAACAGACATATGCTGAAGCTGTTATTAACCTGCCACACCCATCTCGCTTCCTGTCCTCCCAGCACTGTTGCTGGAGGTCGGCAGGGCCACTTCCCCAGGGTCTGGGCTGGTTCATCTCAGAGCCAGATTGCTCTGTGACCCAAGGTTCTACTGGAGAGAAAAGAGACATAAAGGCCCTTTTGCCTTGTTGGGAGTATGAGTGGATAGAGAACCACTCCCCAGACTTGTCTCTGGAGGTGGACTTCAGCCCCTATAAAGTCTGGGAGGTTAACCAATAACCCGCTATCACTCCCATCCCAGCCCCAGACGCTGGGTTCTACTCAGGAACCCAGGCAGTTAGCCCCCAACCATACTTTTCAGAGCTGAACTGGAAGGGCAGTGTCAGGCTGTCTTTGGCTTCTCGCTCTTTCTTGGACAGGTGAAGGTTAAAGGTCACATGAGCTGTGGGGTCCACCTGGAGGTACAAAGGATGCTGCCACTTCGCCTCATGGCTGGAGGCCTTGACCCCGCCCCCCCTCCCTTGTTCTGGCTCTGGCACCCTTAGATACCGGGGCTGTGTGAGGATCTGCGTGGGGCTGGGACTCTAGTGGGGGTCCCCCTTGGAGATCCAGGCTGAAGTCAGGCAGGATGGAGAACCATTGGGTCTGCAGAGAAGAAAGAGTATGAACAAAAAGGTGTTTCCCATCTTACGGAGCAAACCAGGGAGAACTTGGACCTAAAAGCCCCGGCCCCTGAGCATCCCTCCTCAGCCCTCCTTCAAACCTCTCCCTTGGGATTCATTCCTTCTCCCCCAGGAACCACTCCCAGGCTTTTGTCCTTTGCCATTTTTTAGAAGATGACACCTCCTCCCAGCTAAGCTCAGGGGACCAGCTAAGCTCAGGGGACCCGAGTCAGACAACCTTGAGTTCAAATCCTGACTCTACCGCTTATTGTCTGGAACCCTGGGTAACCCCCCCCACGCTGCTCGATGGGGAGAATGAAAGCATCCACCTCATGGGGTAGCCGCGGTGAAGATTCAGTAAGGGTAATGATGGGACGATGACACATGGGGAAGCGCTCCCTCACCTCCGCTCTCTTACTCCCCTTCTGTGTGACCCCGACCTCCCTCCCGGGCTTCCCTGGGGTTCTCCTGACCTGATGGGCTGGGCGCTGTCGGGGCCTCCGAGAGAGGATGTGGGCCGAAGCCTGGCCCATTGTCCCACTCAGGGTCACTTCAGTCTGGGCCAGGCTGCTCAGTGCTCCCAGGGGGCCCGGGCCATGGAGCTCTTCATGGAACAGGCCGAGCACTCGCACGGGCTCTGCCGGGGAGCCGCCACCTGGAGGGACAGGGAGGGTGGGGCACGAAGGGCAGGATGGAACATTCAGGAGGGAGGCCTGGGATGGAAGAGTAAAGGAGGAGCACGCAAGGTGAGGCCACGTTCCATCACGGCTCAGGCCGGACTTCCCTCGGCTGGTCTCGGGGCTCTGGAGCCTGCTTCGGCTTCCACCCTCACTGCGAATCTGAATGCGGTCCACTCCGACTTCAGTCCCCAGGAGCTCCTTCCTCACAGCCCTTCCTCACCTGCTCTCTGCCTACTTTCCAGTTTGGTCTTACACGCTGAACTCCTTGCAGGTTTGGGAACTTTAGCTTATGGTCCCAGTCAGTGCCTTTGGTTCCCTCCCTTTCTCTCTCCCTTTCTGGGCGCGTTGACAAAACATTAGGCGCTGTGCCAAATACTTTCACGTTTCAATCCTTACGAAGGCCGGCATTTTTAGGCTGAACCACATGAAATTGCTATTATTTGACACGTGTGTGTATCTGACCTACCAAACCAGGACTCCAAATGGTTCACCCTAATACTATCCGTTCATCCCCCCCCCCTTTAAAGAGTAAACTGAAACACTGAGCAATCAAACACCTTAAAACTAAGCTAGGTACCTGACTCGAGAGTCCACTGTAGAACCCAGAGCACGCTTCAAGGCTAGTCCCAGGGCCCCTGTCTGCCCAAATTTGCCTAGGGAACTCCTTGTTCTCCAGACAGCTCTTTGCCTAAGGCACTCGGTGCCTGTTCCTTTATCGTCACAGCTGTTATCAGACTATCTTGTAATCGCTTATTTATCTGTTTGTGTTCTTTATGGGACTTTGAGCAAAAATCTGACTAGTCTTTACCTTCTCATCATCTAGAATTGTACCTGACACGTTGCGTAATTCTTATCTGTTGAGTGAACGAATGAAACCAATGACTAAGAAAGAACTTGGAAAAGAAACAATAAAGTGATTGATAGATGGCATCACGAAAAAGTCGAGATTGAGAATAAACGGTAAAGAGATGGAGTAAGGCCCAACTGGAGCTCTGTAGCGTGTTTTTTTTTCTTAGGATGGAAAGGGGCTTGTTCCTTGACAGCGGAAGGTATATGAGAAGGACGAAGGGGAGTCTCACCAGGGTGGGCGTGCTGACGGCTCAAGGCACCGAGGGCCTGGCAGAGGGCAGTACAGGGAATGTGCAGCAGCAGCCAGCTGAGTGAATCGAGAGCAATGGTGACAGGACCAGGATGTGTCCTCCTGCACATGGCTTGCAAGGCTCCCAGGGGTCCCCCTGGAAGGGCTTCCCCAGTCTGTGACCAGTTGAGAGGGTCCCTGAAGAGGTCATGGTAAATCAGCCTACAAAGGGAAAATGGGAGACAACTTAACACTGCCCCCTCCCCTCAATCTTGACCTTCACCCTGTGATCTTTGGGGTTCTATTTTTCTGACTTAATATTCTAATAGTAGTGAAAAGTAATATTGAGAGATAGAAGATAGTGATTGACAGCACAGACTTTGGTGTCAGACAGCCCTGAGCTCCAAGCTTGGCTTTACTACTTACCCAAGGTCACCTGATAAATTACTTAATCTAAGACTCAGTCTCCTCAGTTGTAGAATAGGGATACCAACTGCTTGATTCTTAGAACGATGCCTGACACATAGTAAATGCTCGATAAACATTAGCTATCATCATCATCATCAGATATTTCCCAAGTGGTGCCTAATACGTGTCATTCCCTGGACGGATGGAGAAAAGAGGACATGACATGTGGTTCCCGAGAGTAGAAGAGCTTAGAAAAGATCGAGAATTAAATCACGTGACACTAACTACTAATAAAATAGCAGTATAAGCAAAGGAGTCTAGCATGGGACAGGATTCATGGTGGCCAAGCTTGTTCCTAGACACCTCCTTTCTATCTTTTGCTTCTCTTATAAATACTATCTTAACATAACCTATCACAAACTCTGATACAAAGTTAGGGCTGAGTAGACAGATGTGATCTACTGAGCTATCCAGACCAAAGAGTAGTCTTTTTCAAAAAAGGCACACAGGTGGGTTCAGGAGCCTCCTGACCTCTTCCCCACATCAGTCTACTACTCCTGGAAATTCTACCTGCTAGAGTCCTTTTACATTTGTTCTAAACTCTCTATCCTTACTGCTACTGTCTTAAGTAGCAGACCCCTGTCATCTCCTAACATCATTCCCTGGCATTCATTAGGGTAGTGACCCCTTCTGTCTCATTCCTGTGCCTACCACGGCACCTGTTTCATAACCAGTGCACAGTGCATATGCACCCCAGTGTATCTGGAAAACTGCCAACAGCCTTCCCTCCTGGTCTATCTCCAGGCTGCCCCCTTCAAACCCCCTTCTTCACACTGGCCACTGGAGTAGTCTAACAGCTATGATGTTATCACTGTCCTCCCAAATTTTGAAATGACTCTCACTACTTTTAGAATAACGTCTAGGATCCTTTTCGTCCTCTGTAAGACCTTTTACTATGAGGCACCTTTTTATCTTTCTGGACGAAGGAAACTCTTCTGCCTCCCAAGAACAGTATGCTTTCACCTATGTGCCTAATTTTGCATAGGCTGTTCCCTCTGCCTCTAGAACAGATCACTCAGTTGTTTGCAGCTAGGCCTGATACAACTTTGTTGTTTTCTTTCTTTTTTTTTTTTTTTAAAGATTTTATTTATTTGACAGAGAGACAGCCAGCGAGAGAGGGAACACAAGCAGGGGGAGTGGGAGAGGAAGAAGCAGGCTCTCAGCAGAGGAGCCTGATGCGGGGCTCGATCCCAGAACACCAGGATCACGCCCTGAGCCGAAGGCAGACGCTTAACGACTGAGCCACCCAGGTGCCCCAGGGCTGATACAACTTTGGAATCCATGTCTGGATGAAGCATCATGAAATTCTGAATAATTAACTCAAAAAGGCAAAATGTGTTTATTGGTTTTTTTTTTTTTTAAGATCTTATTTGTAAGTAATCTCTACACCCAACGTGGTGCTGGAACTCACAACCCTGAGATTGAGAGTTGCAGGCTCTGCCCACTGAGCCAGCCAGGCGCCCCAGAACGTATTTATTCTTACCCTCCAGTACAGCCTCTGATGCAAAACTACACCACTGGCCTTTTATCACGCTCTATTTCTCTCTCAACTTCTACGGTCTATGCTTTAGATTCTCCAGATACTCACCACTGCTCATCTCTTACGCATCTGCGCCTCTAGAAAGACTCCCATCCATTCAATGAATGAATACCTGAGTAGCTGCTACCGCACACCAGGTTCTGCGCTTGCTGCTGCAGACGAATTTCCTTAGAGGCCCCACAGCCAACGCACTCTCTCCCAACTTACCGGCTGTTGATACTGGAGTCAAAGCCTTCACGGAACTCGTCCTCGCTCACTTCGCAGCCCAGGATGTGGACCTGCTCCCCACTAAGGCAGAGATGGAGCGTGTCACAGAGTCGGGACCGGGCTTCCTCCTCCCCCCCGCCCCGGGAACCTCTGGGAGAAGCTGGGGGATACTCACCACAGTGCAGATTTCTTGATAAGCGCCTTCAAGAGACTGCGCCCCTCCCACTCCACGGAGTCTGGGGAGAGCGAGGGACGGATAAACAGCGTGAGAACGCGGAGGCTTCCGTCCTCACGAACCCCTGGAGGCCACCCCTAGCCTGGGACACATGGCTCTTCCTCTCTGCTTCCGCCCCGGGAGCCCGGCACGGAACCCCCTGTGCCGCTGGCCCTCACCCCGCAGCAACACGAAGCCGCCCAGAGCCAACACCGACTCCATCTCCAATTCGCGTCCGGTCCCTCCTCCGGCGCCGTCTGATGGCGTCACGACCCGCTGCCCCGCCCCCTCCAGGTGAAAGGGGCGGGGCACCCATGAATCCTTCCACCACTGACACCCGGCCTAGTCTGGAATGAGAGGTGATTGTGTTCAACATCCCAGGGCGGGAGTGCTCACGCGGAGGGGCCCCTCCCGAGCTCTGGAGCACAGACGCCGGACATTTTTTCCATGACTAGGGCTGGAAGAGCCGTTGGGGCAGTTGTCGGTGGGAGGGGGAGGAGGCCGCACGAGCTCGTCCGACCGCCCGAACCTCGGCGGCAAGTGACGTCACTCCGCCCCGCCCCCGCCGCTCAAGGCGAGGCCCGCTTCGGTCCCAGGCCCCGCCCCGCCGCCACCTTCCGCGCTTGCGCGATACTGCGGCCTTGTTGGGCGCTCAGTCCGCTTTTCTTACCCGCCCCCACAGACCGAAGAGGGGGAACTTTAGTCCCGGTGAAGCGAATACACGTCACCACCGGAAGCAGTGTCAGAGGGGAAGAGGAGGGGGGAAGAAAGGAGGAGGGAGCCCTTAGGGCAGTAAAATGGCGCCTGTCAGAGTGGGAAATCCAGCTGCAGAGGCTGCAGCCCCGCTCCCCAGCGGCTAAGACACCCCCGACTTCGGGGAGGGGGAGGCCGCTCCGGTCCAGCCGTCCGCGCCCTTCGGCTCCCCCTCCCCCTCCTTCCCCGCTCCTCCGCTCAGCTGGCCCGTTCGCCGCCGCCCCAGCCCTTCGCGCGCCCCGGCCCCCGCCCGCCCTTTCCCGCGGGCAGCCCCCTAGCGCGCCTGCGCAGCGGGCCACCCTCCGCTTCCCCCTTCCCCTCCCCCTCCCTTCTCCCTGGCCCCCTCCCCCACTACCCCCTCCCCCAATTCTCCATCCCCTTCCCTCCTGGTCTCGGAGGACCCCGTCCTACCCCGACCCGTCTCGGCCCGCAACCTCCGCGAAGCCGTCGGTGCCACTCCCCGCCCATGTGGGCCCCCGCGGGCTGCCCACGCCTGTCCCCCAGCTCCCGGTTCCGCTGGGCTTTCCCCTCGCCGGGGGTGGCTTTCTGAGCCGCCCGCTCCGCGCCCCTCTCTGCAGCCTTTCCTGCCACTCGGGGCCCCCGTTCCCCCTCCCGGCGGCGGGGGGCTGCCCCCGGGGGGCTGGCGGAGTTGGGCCGCGGGGGCCCCGGGGCCGGCGGTGCCGGGGTCATCGGGATGATGCGGACGCAGTGTCTGCTGGGGCTGCGCACGTTCGTGGCCTTCGCCGCCAAGCTCTGGAGCTTCTTCATTTACCTTTTGCGGAGGCAGATCCGCACGGTGAGCCGGGGTGGGCGCTGGTGGTGGTGGTGGTGGTGGTGGTGGTGGGAACCCATGTCAGCGGTGCTCACGGGTTTTCGGAAAGTGTCGGGCCTCTGTTTAGGCTTCGGAACGGAGTCCTGGCGGCTGCTTTTCCCGTTAGAGAATTGGGGCATCCTTAGCTGGGCATGGGGTTTCGGAATGGGGACTGGGGAGACCCTTGTAGTAGAATCGACGTGGGGGGCTAGTCGGGAACAGGATTTGGCAACTCTTGGGGGCTAGTGTGGTGGGTGGGGCGCCGTTTAAGAAAGCCGGAGTTGTTGTTAAAGAAACGAAGAGGAGGGAACACCTGTTTGATGCCACTAGCTCTGCCGACGTGGGCTTGTGGAAGACCCTCCGCGTGTGCTGGGTCTTGTAACAAGGAAGAGCCGGGCTTATGTGTCAAGGGTAGAGGTGGGTGGGAGAGCATATGTAACAGACAAGGATGGGCACTTGGGAAAAGCCTTGGGTGTGAAGGAGAAACCCCTGCGGTTCGCAGTAAGGGGACTCCTCCAAAAAGGCCCTGGAAACTTATTTCAGAGTGTGGCTGTCTGGACTTATTAAGACCCCGGGACTGAGAAGGATGCTTCTACGTTGGGCTTGAGGGAAGGGAGCACATTAAAGTTTGGGTGTTTCTGTGGGAAGACGGGTGCTTGTGAGTTGTGGGCTTGAACCAGAGAGCACACTTGCCTCCAGGAGACCCCAGCATGGTGAGGGACACTGTGGGCAGTGAAGTACCCAAGTATCTCTGGGTTCCCTCCCCCAGAGCTTTTCTCCAAGGTCAAAGTTCTGTAGGCTAGCATCATTTAATGAATGTGCTCTTGTGTTCTCCTCACCACTGGGGAGAGTCCTCTGAAAGGAGTCTGGGGAGAATTCAGTACCCCGAGGTGCAGAAGTTCTCTGGTCTGCCCTCTTTGGCGTCCCTCAATACAACTTGGAAGAGTAAAAGCAGCTAGGGCCTGCTTGGCCAGAGAATTTCCAGAGAGCCCCGGGTGGAGGTGGGGGTCCTGGTTGACTTACTGACTTGGGGGAGTGGGCCCGGCCGGGATCCGGTGTCTCCTCCACCACTTCCTGATTTAGGGTGAGAATTGTGCTGGGTGGTCATAATTGTAGGCAGGGCTATTTCCCTGAAACACCTTGGCAGCCAAGAAGAATTTGGGGTCAGAGATGCTGCGATGTGTGTGGGCTAGCTCCTGGGTTTTTCTTTACACGTTAACTACTGTCCTCTCTGCCTGGCCTTGCTCTGAGCCCCCCCCGCCCCATTTCTGTTCTGGGTGCAAGGAGTAGTGCTCCAGCCCTTCCAGATGCTAGTTACTTGCAAAATTGCTTTCCTCAGGGCAGCACTGAACCCACAGCCTTTTGTCTTCCCTTCCTTCCCTTCCAATCTGGTTTCTCCCCCCACCCCCTTTCTGGCAGATGCTCGGAGCATTCCCTACATGCCCAGCATGTGCAACCCGAGATAGCAGGGCAGGACACCCGAGCTGTCACTGCCCTCATCCCGGCCCTCATCCCAGCCCAGGGAGAAAAGAAGGGCAGATGCCTTGGCATTATGGGGAGAGGGCCCTGTGTTTTGCAAGGGGGGAGTCTGGTTCTGGTGAGGCTGGGGCCTAGGGATGGACTGAAGAGCATTTGTCTGTGCTGAGAAGAAAAGAGCAGGGAAGGGATCGCCAGGCTTGCATGGGAGACATCTGGGTGCTAGAAACAGGAGCCTCTAGAGGAGACCTGGAGAAGCTGGAGGGTTGAGGTGGTGACGTCCTTGTCCCTTCCTCACCTCCCTCACGGCCCTTATTTCACCCTGGCCTTCCCAACACCCTATCTGTCATTCTGGTGGGTGGGGCTTTCCAGTGCTGTGTGCCCTGCCCTGGGTACCGGAATAAGGAGGCAGGTCAGAGGGCTGAGGTTCTCTGCCACTTGTGACTTGGCTGGTAGAGACAGAAGCGGACAGGTGGCTGGTTAAAATAGGCCTGGTGGCCCCCAGCCAGAGGAACTTAGCTGACCTGACAACCCCTGGTTTCCCTCATCCTCCCTTCCCCTTAGGTACCCAAGGACCTCCTCCTGACTCCTCCTCTCAGCCCACGAAGGAATCTGAGGCTCTCAGTTCCCAAAGGGAGGTGATGGGAGTTGTCACAAAGGACCCTTGGGGTGGAAGTGCGGAGGGCCATGCATTTCTTTGTTGTGGCACAGCGCAACCATATGATGGTCACAAGGGCAGGTGCTCGGGTCGGATGGCGTGGGTACCATCCTGGCGCCACCACCGCATCGACCCTGATATTAACTGACTGTCCAGGGACAGGGTTCTCAAAGTACGGCCATGATTGAGACGACGTGTATGCTGTCGCCGAGTTTGCATTCTAACTAGGTGGACAGGTGACCAAATAAGATAATTCTGGCTGTGTGGTCTTATGTGGTCCTGCCTAAGCCTTGGGCCTTTCGTTGTTTAGAGGCGATGATATTGTTGTCGGTATTCTTCTTATTACTAGGGTTTTGAGAGTTAAATTAAGTAATCCTCAGTCGCTACCACGATGCCCAGCATACAATAAGTGGTTCTAGTCAAGATCTCCTTGTCAAGGGTTCTAATCCCCTCTCTTGCTGTTTGTAGGTAATTCAGTACCAGACCGTTCGATATGATATCCTCCCCCTATCTCCTGTGTCCCGGAATCGGCTAGGTGAGCGTGCTGGCTGGGAAGATTCTTTTAAGGTGAGGTAGGCTTCAGGGTGTGGGCTGGAGGTTGATGGGTGTTATCCCTTTGTGTTGTGGTTCAGGTCAGGTGAAGAGGAAGATCCTGGTGCTGGATCTGGATGAGACGCTTATCCATTCCCATCACGATGGGGTCCTGAGGCCCACAGTCCGGCCTGGAACGCCTCCTGACTTCATCCTCAAGGTGGGGGGGGGATGGGCAGTGATTGGACGGTCATGTCTGTTACTGTGCTCCGACCTGGACCTCCTTTCCTAATCCCAGAGCGTCTCATCCCTGTCCCCATCCTCTGGCCCCAGTGGCAGCCTCAAGGAGGGAAGCGGGCAGTGGGAGGGTGGGGGTGTCCTTTCGGCCTGTGCTCTGCTGCTTAGGACACCCCCGAGCCCTTCCCTGTTGCTTTACAGGTGGTAATAGACAAACATCCCGTCCGGTTTTTTGTACATAAGAGGCCCCATGTGGATTTCTTCTTAGAAGTGGTGAGTTCATAGAGACCAAGGGCAGCTCTGTGAGGAAGGAATGGTTTTAGGGCTCTGGGAATTTAGACGACTTGGAGGAAGTAGGGGCTGAGGAGAAATGGGTATGGGCGGTTTTGGAGAGGGGAGGCTGTGGGACAGTCAGAGCTTGGATGGCTTTCAGTAGTTTGGGTTCATGTGCTGTGCTGATGCGATTCTGTTCTTCCACGGGCTGCCTGCTCGTTTGTTCTTGTAGCTCTGAATCTAAAGGGTGTGTGGTGCCCAAGACTGAGTTTGGGGCTTTCAGAGTTCGTGTCCTCAGAGACCTTTGATGTTGAGAGGCCCGCAGGACTAGGCTGGAGTCCTGGTCACCCCTTGTGACATCTCCCTCTCCCCCACGCGATTTCAGGTGAGTCAGTGGTACGAGCTGGTGGTGTTCACAGCAAGCATGGAGATTTACGGCTCTGCTGTGGCAGATAAACTGGACAATAGCAGGAGCATTCTCAAGAGGAGATACTACAGACAGGTAAGGGGCTGCCCTCCAGAACGAAGAGGGGGCTTGGGAAGCAGGCCAACCGGGGGGATCTGAGTTTGAGGCAGCTGCCCGGAATGGGACCCTCTGGGGGGTGAGGGGAGGTGGACCGCATAACCCCCTTTGTGGGAGTTAGCTGCCCATGGGTGTCGTTGGGACCGCGCTGCGGTCACAGGGGGCGAGTCTCCTCTTGATTCCCAGCTCGCCCTACCTTCCAGCACTGCACTTTGGAACTGGGCAGCTACATCAAGGACCTCTCTGTGGTCCACAGCGACCTCTCCAGCATCGTGATCCTGGATAACTCCCCAGGGGCTTACAGGAGCCATCCAGGTATGGGAGAAGGCGGCGAATCTGGCAGGACCAGGAAGTGGTTCTGAGAAGGTATTCTGAAAGCCTGGAGCTGGGATTCCTGGTTTACTGTAGGTCAGGATGCAAGGTGTTTCTCTTTTATGTGAGACATTTCCCTTCCCCCACACGTCCATTTCATAGACCGTGTTGCTCAGACCAGATTTGCTTCACAGACATAGTGGTAATGACTCTGCGTAGAGGCTTTACGCTAACGTGAGACAGAGTGATTAAAAGTTGATTTTATTTAGGAGGATGAATCCAGAAGGTTTTACTTAGGTTGCTGGGTTTGGGTGGGTCGGGGAGAGGAACATATTTTAAAGTAACAATCCCCATTCCCAAATAAAAGAAAAATCAGCCTGTCTCTTGAACTCTTTTTTTTTTCTCATGCACATTTATTTTTACCCGCCCCAGACAATGCCATCCCCATCAAATCGTGGTTCAGTGACCCCAGTGACACGGCCCTTCTCAACCTGCTTCCGATGCTGGATGCGCTCAGGTAAGAGACATTAGATACTTAGATTTCTGAGGAAAGGAGGTGGGGGCTCCCAAGAGGAAATAAAAATGTGTCCTGCTTGACTGACTTTTCTCTTTTCCCTTAAGAACTTAGCATTTGAACCCAAGCCTTCTTACAGTAAAGCTCATCACTTTTAGCCAGTGGGTTTTTGGGCAAACTGGACCTCAGTTTCATGTGAAAATGGTGATCACTTCCACCCCACATCTCCAGTGAGGCCGCCTAACCCTCGTGTTGTGAGGCTATCAGCTATAAGGACTCTACCAATTCAAGTTCTTGTTGTCCCAGGTTCACCGCTGATGTCCGTTCTGTGCTGAGCCGAAACCTTCACCAACACAGGCTCTGGTGACAGCTGCTCCCCCTCCACCTGAGTCGGGGTGGGGGGGAAAGGGAGGGTGAGCCCTCAGGATGCCGTCTGCTGCCCTGTCCAGTGGTGAGGACTGTGTGGGCAGGGTCTGCCCCTCCAGCCCCTCTCTGCCCTGGAAGCCCTGCACTCCAGATGGAGTCCGGATGGACACATGGGCCAGACTCTGAAGCAGCCTCACTCTAACTTCGTGTTCGCACTCCCTGGAAACCCCAGACTGGGACATGCGCGGAGGCCTAGGAGAGCCGACACTGTCTGGTGGAGAGACAGGACTGGGCAGAATGACAGACATTCGGTAATCCGGGAGGCTCAAAGAAAAGCCAAGCCAGCTTTGTTGTGATTTGATTTTTTAAAAACTCTTGTACAAAACTGATCTAATTCTTCACTCCAAGGGCTGGGCTGCGGGTGGGAAACTGGGATTTTTGGGCCACTGGATTTTCCCCAACTTGTCCCCCCCGCCTTTTTCCTCTATTTTCCCTTCTTCCTAGATTCCCTCAGATCTGTAACCAGCTTTCTCTCTCTCTCTCTCTTTTTTTTTTTTCCTTTCCTCTCTTTTAAACCATGCATTATAACTTTGAAACCAAAGCTGCCCTAGGTCCTTCTCTCGGGGCTGGGAAATGAGGGGAGGAGCCTTTGTTCACACCCACCCTGTCCCTTAAGCAGGAGGGACGAGGATCGAGGAGGTGCTGTTGGCTTTGGGGGAAGGAGCAGGGAACCTCGACATCAGACGGTTTGGCGGGAAGGGCCTTAGCCACAGGATGGTGCCCTGCTGGGGAGAGAAAGGACAGCTGTGTGTCCCGAGGGAACCTGAGCGGCAGGGCAGTAGGACACAGCGGTACCAAGGGAGGAGAAAGCTGGACCAGAAACCAGAGAGGCGGGACTTCGCCGGGGGACCGACGTGGACAGGGCAGGCAGCCGCTGCTCGCAGGCGGCGGGCGCCCCAGCCCTCGGCCCCCGGTCGGCAGCCACCCTGCCGGCTCCGCCCCGCCCCTCCCCCTCCCCGCGGCCGGCTCTACTTCCCGCGGCCGCCACGTGACGCTCCGCCCTTCTCCGAGATCACATGATTTTTCGCGGGGACGGACACTGAAAGTGTTCCTCCGCGCTGACGTAGTCCCTACCTTTCGGACCTCCTCTCCGGTCCCTATTGGTCCACTCCTTCTTGGAACCTAAGCGTTCTGTGCGTTTCTCCGAATATGTATTTCGTTTCTGCCCTGCTTTCTTTCCGGAGACCCAGCTTCTCCGTTTGGGTACTACTTTGTTTTGGTGTCAGCTGCCGCCTTCGGCGTACCAACGCGTTTCATGAATAGCTATCCTTATAATTATCTCTGCCTTCACTCCCCTCCCCCTTTCACCTCGTTTCCGAAAAGAACTTTCGGAGAACCGAGCCTCAAATTATAATTAGCAGCTCCTAGCCCTTTTGGTCTCCAGCTTGGTGGGGGAAGGTCGGAACGTGGGTTTTCAGTTATTTTCGACCATAGCACAAGCCAACCACCTTTGCTACGTCGCCTGCGTAGCCCACAAGTTGATTCCAAAGCGATTACGCAGACGGCGTGAGGGGGGTGGTCAGTAGGTGGTGCTACGCTGGCGGCGTCCGGGCCGCTGCGCTAGTGGCGTAACCTAGCAGGCGGGGCGGCCCCGGACGGTCGGGGGCGGGGTTGGTGAATAGGGAAGTGGCGCAAGTCCCGGGATCGCTCCGCTGAGTCCGCCCGCGCGTCGCCGCCGTCGCCGCCGCCCCCCGTCCCGGCCCCCCCGGGTTCCCTCAGCCCAGCCCGGTCCAGCCCGGTTCCCGGGAGGATGAAGTTCGTGTATAAAGAGGAGCATCCGTTCGAGAAACGCCGCTCTGAGGGCGAGAAGATCCGAAAGAAATACCCGGACCGGGTTCCGGTGAGGACAGTAGCCAGGGCCGAGGGCGCGGGGCGCTGGCTCTGACGCCACAGCCCGGGGTTGGGGTCCGGCCGCGCAGCGCGGGCATCGGGCTGCCGGCCGTGGCGGGGTCGGGAACGGCCCGAAGCTGCTGTTGCTGGGACCCGAGGTTGAACGGAGCGGGCAGCGGGAGAGCTGGGGGGTGAGGGGACGTGGATGGCAGAGGGAGACGTGGGGAGTGGTGTGGGAGGCTGCAGGGAGTTTGACAGTCTGAGCCTCACATGGCCATCCCCCCCCAGCTAGCTGGGTGTTTGAGGTGGACGCTCTAGTCGGCCCAGACGAGTCATCCCTGCCTGATTACGAGAGTTGTTTATTATGACTCTCTACCGAGCGATCCTGGATGTTTAGGTGAGTCCGACGCAGTGGGGTCAGGATCTCTACTCGAGGCTGCACCGCGTGTTCTGAGACAAAGAAAAATGAGTCGGATGGGTTTGGGTGCTAGGAATTTTGTTACTTGAGTTCTTGACAGGTGTAACTGTGGGGCTGTCTACCCAGTATTTCCTAATTTTCATCTTCTCTTTATCAGGTGATAGTAGAAAAGGCTCCCAAAGCTCGGATAGGAGACCTGGACAAAAAGAAATACCTGGTGCCTTCTGATCTCACAGGTGGGGACCTGACCGGTACCCAGGTTTGCTTCCTGCGGGTGGGAGTGCAGTCTCTGCGGGAAGAGGCTCCACAGGCCATTTGTGACCCTCTGGGGCTTTATCATACCTTGTCTCTCTGGTAGTTGGTCAGTTCTACTTCTTGATCCGGAAGCGAATTCATCTCCGAGCTGAGGATGCCTTGTTTTTCTTTGTCAACAACGTCATTCCACCCACCAGTGCCACAATGGGTCAGCTATACCAGGTATGGTGACTGGAGAGGGGTCGAGGCTTTGGCGGGGTGTTGGAAGAGCTTGAGGGGAAGAGAGTTTCAGGTTAGCAGTTCTTGGACTAGCTGGCTTGCTTAGCTCTCAATTTTATCTTTGACATCAAAATTCTGGGGGTAGTCCTCTGTTGAAGGTTTGGAGGAGGCAGTAGGAGTAGAGGCAAGGGAAGGAACAGTGAGCTGGAGCGATGGTTCTGACCCTCACTCTTCTCCAGTTTCTCCCGCTTCCAGGGCAGCAGGGAACAGGTTGAGATCTTTTTGCTCAGGACTGGTGCTAGGGCTAATACTGCTTGGCTGCTAAGGCCTGGAGCAAGTGAGGGAGTGAATCAGGGCCGGAGTGTTTGGGGGCTCTTCAGAAAGAAGGGGCTTTCAAAGAATGGGTCTGGGCAGTGGGTGGTTCAAGTAACTACAGACCAGATGTCGGAGTACCATCGTTTTCTGCCTCCGCCCAGGAACACCACGAAGAAGACTTCTTTCTATACATCGCCTACAGTGATGAAAGTGTCTACGGTCTGTGAAGCTGTTCCCCCTGAGGTGGGGGGTCCCATTCTACAAAGAGAGAGGTGGCCCCCCTTCCTTGATCTACTTCTCCTTCGGGCTCAACCACCACCTCCCTTCTTCAGGACCTGCACTTCCTAATGTTTGAGGCTCTCCTCCAGCCCCTCTTAGCAGGAGGGCTCCTGGGGGAGGTGGCCTCTTGGACCTCTCCTTTCTCCCCTTTCTCTTACCACCTTTCCCACTCTGCTGTAGACTTCTCGACTGTCAATCTGTCACACCCAGTGATGGTTTTGGTTTCTGTTCCCTTTCTAACTGCCCAAGGGGCTCAGAACCCCAACATTCCCTTTCTTTCACTACCTTCTTTTTTGGGGGTAGATGGAAGGGACTGAAATTGTGGGGGAAAGGTAGGAGGCACATCAATAAAGAGGAAACCACCAAGCTGAACTGGATTTTGCTTTGTGTTGCTTCCTGCCCCCTTTGTCTTTTTAGTTGTCTTCTGGTGGGGAAAGTGGAGGTTGGAGGGATAGTAATATATTTTGGTTTATTCTGTTGTTGGGTTTTAACTTACGAAAAAAAAAAGTTTTTGTTGTGACGGAATACTCCGAATGTCGTTTTGTGAAACTTCAGTTTTATAGACGTGTGTATTGAGTCCCGCTGTAAAAAACACAGTGGTTTGTTTTGTCTTTTCCTTTGGGTTCCTGGGGAGAAAGTTTGAAAGTATCTGCTTTAGAGAAATGCATCCAAGTTCGTTATAGCCTTTGGATTAAGAAAGAGATTTTAGTGCGTGGGAACTGGCCAGAGGACTCTGTCGTCGGTTGCATCTCACTTGGCCAGACTTTGTGCCTGTGGCCGGTGGGTGGAATTCAAGGGAGGGAGAAGACGGGGAGGAGGGAGCCATTATCATCAGGAGAACTTCATTCCCCAGCAGCCACTTCTCCTTCTGGCCGGAAGTGGGGCGGTCCCCCGGGGGGAGAAAGAAGCCGCAGAAAGAGGCAGTATGGTGGCCGAGAGTTCTAATCCCTTCTTTTCCTTCGTTCTTAGTCCCGCCCAGCCTACATTTCCCAGGAGCCTGCGCGCGCTCTTCCGCTCTACCCTCTGCTCCCAATCTCCCCGCCACTCCCCGGGGGAGGGGAGCGGCTTAGTGCGCCTGCGCTCTTCCTCGGCTTGCTGGGAACTGAAGTTCCGGAGGCCTATACAGTCTCTTTTCCGCTGCCCTCGGACGGACTACAAGCCCCTTGATGCATTGCGCATCGGCGCCCGCGAAGGGAGGGGGCAGAGAGAAGGAGGGAGGGAGGAGGGAGGAGAGAGGAGGAGGAGGGAGCAGGCGGCCGGCGGCGCGGGGGGAGGGGGCCCGGTCCGGGAGTGCGGGAGGCAGGGGTAGAGGGAGGTGGCGGTAGCGGCTAGCGGACTCGAGTCATAACCGGGCCGAGGCAGACACCTCTGTGGAGCGAGGCAGTAGGAGCACCGAGCACCGGAGGCGGCACCGGGATCCCCGGCTCAGGGGAGGGGGGGCGCCGGACCGGGAGGAGGGGAGGGGGCGATGCTGGAAGCCATGGCGGAGCCCAGTCCCGAAGGTGAGCTCTCGACCGGCACGGAGCGCTGAGCCGGTGGGGGGCGGGCGAGGAATCAATTGGCAAACTTGGAGGTCGAGCCCCGGAGCCCAGCGGGGGAGCGCGGGGAGGGGGTCGGGGGCCTGCCCCTGGAGGTGGGAGAGCGACGAGTTGAGAGACCTTGGTGAAAGAGGAGTGGGAGACTGGGCTGGGGGTAGTTGGAGATGAGACACTGTGAATGTGTGTGTGGGGGGGTGGGGAGTGGGAGCTGGAGCCCCGGAGCTCCGGGGTTAGGGGCCGAAAGGGCCTCCAGCACGTTGGGGCCCTGAGGCTGGGAGGCTGGGGGAATGTGGGAGCCGGAGAGTTGTTGAGGAGGGAGGATGTACAAGAGGACTGAGTGAAGAGCCGGGTAGTTCGCTGAGGTGGGGGAGTTTGTGGCGGTGGAGCTCCGGGTAGTTGCCGCCGGAGATACCCCGGTGATTGTTGGAGGGGTGGGCAGATAGTTGTGGGGAGAAGAGGGGGTCTGGGTATTGTCTGCGGCAGAGAGACCTGTACAGGGCGGGCAGTTGTGGGGAGAGAGAGCTGGGAAGCGAGGAGAGCCGGGTAGTTGTAAGGGTGGTGGGGCGGGGTGTGGGGGGTTGAGACCGGCGAGTTGCGGGGGGGGGGTTGTTGGTCGGCGAGGGCTAGAGCCTGGGAGTTGCGGA